>NC_061813.1:41109941-41379941 GCF_021462225.1 Girardinichthys multiradiatus
TGATACAACAGCTTCCTCTAGTGGTCCACAGGTGTCATTTTCACAGAATCCAGTTTTCTACTGGTGACCAGTTAAAGGTCAAATCCAGTGTTCCACTTGGAGAAGCTCTGAGACGTTGGTATAAATATTTTGTTCCTTCAGTCCTGAAGGTGGAAGCTGGGGATGGAGATGCGTTCTATGTTGCCACAGTTCCAGTCATACGTTTTCTTCCACTCATCTTGTGAATGAACATGATTTTATTTCAGGGCTTTTATAGATTTATTGGAGCTTTTCTTTTTCCAGACAGGAATCCCTAAAAATCTGCAATGATTTTTAAAAACAAGAACTGGTTCCTCAAGTTTGAATTTATGGATTCTCTAATCCACAGACTCAAATATTTGGAAACACCGCCACTAATATTTGGTTAAATTTCTCTCTAAATATTAAAACTCGATCACAACCTTTTTGTTGCCTTCAACAAACTTCTAGCATCATTCTGGCTGATTTTGGACCAACCTTCTTACATAATTTTGCTGGTGGAGAGACCCGAAGTTTAAGGATAGTCCACATATTTTCTAAAGGGTTGAGCTCGGAACTTTAAGTAGGCCATTCCAGGAGTTTCATGTTAGCTTATCCATCCCTAAACACCTGATTTGTGTTTGAGATCATCCTCCTGCTGGAACATCCAACTGTGTCCAACCTTCAACCATCTAGCTGTTGATATGAGGTGAAGCTGAAGAATTTGGAAGTAGTCCTTCATCATTGTCTCTACTTGGTGCAGTGCACCACTACCACTGACAGTGAAACAGCCCACAGCATGATGCTGCCACCACCACTGATTGAAGAGGTAAGCAGAGATGATAGGAAAAGCAGCAGATCTTCAGTGGAAAGTATCCAGTTATTGTCAGAAGGTGTTTCTGGTTGATGTTCTATCAGAAAAGTTGAAGTAGACTGCATCATACTGCAGAGAAGAATGCAAACATCTGCCCACAAACTGCATCCAGCCTCCCAAATATTGGTTCTGCCAAGTTCTGTTTACAGAATCTGCTCCATATCTCATTTCCAGAAGTCCCACTTAGCTGCAGGACTTTCTAACATCCCTCAGGCCCTGGAGACATCCCCAGAATCCGAGTACACAGGGAAGAATAACACATCGAGGGATATGTTTCCATGAATGGATCCACATGGTTCCAGCCCGCATCTGGGAGAAGTTGTGAGTGGGACCAGCAGTTCCAGCTGAAGTCCCAGTAGCTTCTGAAGCTATCTCAGCCTCTGATCTACCTGTCTGATCCAGTTAATGCTGAGATGCTTTTAAAGCTTCAGTGCGTTCCTCAGAAACCAGGATTTAATCCAGAACTGGACATCCCACTGAAAATCGTTAGTTAACATCCAAAAACTACATCTGCCATGAGTCTGACAGCAGCTGTTAGAGATAACACTCATGGGAAATGTAGTTAAACTCCTCCTACCTGTCCTAAACTCCTGACAGGGCAGTTGGGATGAAAATCGGAAATCTTTGGGTCAATGAAATCACCTGATGAATTATTTTATTGTTGTCCAGATGAAAGCTATGAAGTGTCAAAGTAACAGAAATTAACTTGAAATGATTTATAGGTGTGAAATACTGAACATGGTCAAATTCAGTGTCAACCAACAAGTGATTAATTTCACCTCTGTGAAAATTGGAATCCGTGAATCTGGAGGTCATTATAATATATATGGCAATATATAATATGATAATATGGTAAATATTAATGTTATAAAGATTAAGGTTTTTAAATTTAACGTTGCCCGTTTTCATTCGCTGCCTTGATTTTAGTGCCTCCATTTTTACCACTTCATCTGTTCAGTGTAATTTTGGTTCCGGTGGATCGGAATACGGCAGCAGCCCCGGCGCGACAGCGGAGTACTTGTAGTCCATAGCATAGACATCATTACGTAGACGTTCTATGGAACGACGTCGCCGCCATATTTGTGGAGTCAAGTCTGAGAGCCAAACTGCCTCTTATGTGTGCAGCATTTTGGTTTAGGTGTCCAAACCAAATCATGGAGAGCTGCACTTTTTTGTAAGAGTTCACATAAATATTCTGACTTTATTCTTAATTCTCTTAGCCTGGCACTGGTTCTCCGCCGAACATAAGTGTGTGTGTGTGTGTGAATAAATCAGGTGAGGCATTACCGTACATCTCTGTTAAAATTTGTTTTATGAAATAAAGTCCTTTATTTGTATTAGTTCACATCGCAGCCTTGCCTCCACCAATATGGCGGACACACGGTTACGTCACAGCAGCGGGACGACCCAGTCAAAGAGGCGTCTACGTATTAATGTCTACAGTCCATCGCCATTCACATCCATTTTCAAAAGTTCGGCAGTGATATCGTTGGCCACCGGGTGGAGCTGCGGGGATACAAGCGAAGAGTCTCCAGACTCTCCACCTCAGTCTCTCTTTAACACGATGAGCCGGGAATCAGGCGCCTTCTCCGGGAGAGGGAGGGAACACTGCTCGGTCGGCTTTCAGCTGCTGGAGGGAGCTAGCGCCGAGAAACACCGAACCTCTTTTTTTAAATAAAGTGAAATCTTAATAAACCGAGTAGATATTTGAGTTCAACAAACCTACATTCTCGCCTAAAAACATCTTAAACGTTTGTTTAGGATCACAGAAAGCGTGTTATTTACATTTTTATTCGAAATTTTTGCAACCATCATCCGCCTCTGCTTCCTGAGCGCGACCAATCCGATTCGACCAACAATGAATTATGGGAAATTGTGGCTGCTGCCGTATTCTGATCTACCGGAAGTAACAGAAATTACGCTGTGAACGCGATGGATGATAAAACTGAAGTAGTAAAAATAGAGGGGCTAAAATCAAGGCAATGAAGGAAAACAGGCAACATTAAATGTAATTACCTTAATATTTATGACATAATATTTACCATGTTATCATTTTAATGACCTCCAAATTCCCCGATTCCAGTTTTCACAGAGGCGACATTAATCACATGTTGGTTTTTATGGCATTTAATTTGACCAGGTTCAGAATTTCACACCTTCAATTCATTTCAAGTTTATTTTTGTTTCTACTGCCTCTCATACAAACCTCCACCTCTTCATGGGCACCTCCAGACATGATTGGGTCATAAATGTGATGTTAGAATCATTCTGGACTCTGAGCTGAACTTTAAACTGTTTCAACTGTCTCTTCTAAAGTTCTCCTGCTGTCAGCTGCAGAACTTTCCAGGATTAAGGGACTGATGTTTCTGAGGGATTTCATCAGATCCATAAGGATGGGCAGCTGATTGAATCCTCAGCAGAAACATGAATCTTCTGCCTCGGTTCTGACCCCATGTTGTTCACAGAGTTCATTTAAAACGCAGCTGCTGCTTTCAGAAGGTTTAAGTGGTCAAGGACCAAACCCTGGATCCCCCAGCATCTCAAATCATCTGGAAAATGTTTGTTTTCTGTCCTCAGAGCTCAAAGCAAGCACAGAGAAGCTGCTTTCAGTCCCTGAACTCCAAAAATGTGGAACAAATTCAGAAATATTCAAAACGTTAGTGTCTTTTACATATTTTCAGTCAAACCTTCCTGATTTCCACCGCAGATTGAATTACGCTGAAGGACTTTCATTCCTAATTTTAACGGCACCACATCTGTCTTCATTTGTTTGTGAAGTTTTTACTGCCGGTGTTGAAGACCCATGCTGCTTTTATGTGTTTCATGTTTTAAAGCTGGAATAATCTTTTATTGGGTTTAATGATACACTTTCAGCGAGGTATTACTGTAGAAATTTTAATTCAGGCTAACAGAAAAGTTTCAGTTTTTCTGAAAGTAAATCTGACCTCAGAGCAAACCATGAAGCTTTTATTAGCCGCAGTTTGGTGGTTTTTCAGGGGAAAAACTTTCTCCTCACCATCAGTCATTTACTGTGAAATATTTGCAGCTTCTCCATCTTTTTCTGACTACGTTCAGTTCAGATCTGTTAGATCCTTCCTGCAGAGACCTGAACTTTCCAACATGATTCCTGTTTGATTCCAGCAGAGCAACAACACAGAGGATGGTTTAAAGAACTGAACCAGATGCAAACATGAAGGATTGATGGTTGCAATTAGTTGCTTTGGACAGAAGGTGGCGCTGCTGCAGGACACAGAGGAAGAGCAGCAGCTTCCTGCAGGGACACATGAAGACAAACAGGAACCTGAGCTGTGAGACATGAAGCTTTAACATTTCCTGAACTCTTCAGTTTCATTTTCCCTCAGATTTCCCCTGAAGCAGCTTTAAGGTGGAAAACTGCTGCAGTGGTTTCAGTGGAATATTTATAAATAAGTGAGTGTAGAAAATGTAAAATGAACAAAGAAATATGTCTGATTTATAGTTCAACCAAAGGTAATTTGTGCTGCTAAGTCAGTCATTTACAAAGAAACACGTTTAAATAAAATGTTAACTTAAAAGAAGCAAACACTAAATATATTCAAATATGAGCCGAGTGTTTTACTGCTGAGAAGGATGGATTTAATGTAACTGAAGAGGTGAGGAGAAATGAAAGAGGAAGTGTTTAAACACAGGTAAACTCACCTGGTCTCCTATACAGGAGAAGGCAAGGAGCTTCAGGTGTCCAATCAGGTAAATGATAAAACCTAGTTCATTGTCACTTTTGTCTCAATAGACAAGCAGAAAGGAAAGTTCAAGTTTTAACATTTATTACAAATATTCACAATTATTCTCTTATCTGAACACGCCTTCAGCAGACATTTTGCTATAAAGTACGAAGTAGAGGATTTCTTCTTTGTCCTGCAACAAATTCTATGAATCCTTATGGAAGACCGTAAACGCATCACGATGATCTCCACTCTGAGTTTATAATTGTAATGTGAGATTGGGTGTAGAGAAGGCAGGTGAGGATCACAGCATGAAGATTTCTGCTTTGTATTTAAAGGTTGAGAAACTGCACAGACCTACAGTCACCTGTCAACAAATGTACAAACCTGAATTACAAATTTAGTTCTTTTTTTACCAAGCTGAAGCCAGAATATGTATGGAGCTAAATTGCGGCCACAAAGTTTGTTCAAAAGGAAAACATTTGAACGTGAAAAATTATTTTGAACCTCCAACCTAAAAAAATTGCACACTGGAAAAAAGTTTAGCAACTGAAAAAAGATGTGAAACGGACTTATATCTGGTAACCATTGCCCTAAACCATGAGTGCCTGGCTGCAGACCATGCATCTTATCTCTACCAGGCCGACTTTCCTGATTGCTTAATTAGGTCTATAATTATTTTACAGCTACAGTTCATTTTTAATCCTATACCTGGGTTTTGACCTCCATATAATTACAGGTTGTATTCTTTCTCCGCCTTATTCCCTCCTCATTATTCTAGAAATGATTTCTATTTTTTTGTGGTTTTCTCGTCGTTCCAAAGTGCATATCTAAACCCCAGTTTTATTTCTGCTCCTTTTTAAATCAGTCTTTTTCCACTGTATCTCCTCTGTCTTCTGTGCGGACCATTTCCTGGTTTGTGACCGGTTGGTGGCTGCCGTCCCAGTAAACACTGGCAGTCTGAGGAAGCTGCAGGTGAGTCTCCTGGTTCAGAACAGACGGTTGATGCGCATTATGAACACCTGAAACATGGTTTTACTAACTTGCCCTAAACGGAGTGTAACAGGTAAAAACTGGACAAGTGACTGAGACCAGTTTCTGTACTTTTAGGTTGTTTAAACATCTAATGACCATAATTCTAAATGGGCCGCCTGATTTATTTTTTGTGTTTTATTTAATGGCTGCTTTTCATCATTCATTCATTCATTCATTTGCATTCACTGCCGAACAGTCTTCCCTCGCTTAGCGTATCTTGACGCAGCATCTAGTGTATTGTGTAATATACTCTATGGAAAGCCATCTAGTTCAAAAACACGCTTCACGTGTTTTTGAACTAGATGGCTTTCCATACTTTTGGACGGGTGTCGTGCCAAGATAGATAGCGACAATAACTCAAAGAGTCATCTGGAAACAGACCCGATTATCCTCAGATTTAACCACTAACTGAACGATAAAGTAACGACACTCTTCTTTTACTTGGTTAACAAAAGTAAAACATCTTTATTTCCACGTCTAGTGGGTTGGAAATGAGGCGGAGTTGACTGGATCCGCTCTTCCTGTTGAATGCGCGCTCCCGACGCAGGGATCCACATTCTGTCGGGGGTCACTATCTTGGCACGACACCTGTCTTACCTGTCTTACCTGTCTTACCTACCTGTCTACAGTCAGGTGAAGCTTCCTGTGTTGACTTCGGGGCCGTCTATTTCCTGGACAGTTATTGAAGAATGAGCGGGAAACCGTCTAGGGGCGGCTTCCCTTGTTTCCTGGCGGGACATTGAGGTTGGGGTCAATAGTTGGACTTTTGGTTTCTCCCATTTTCTTCTCTTTCTAACAGCTGCAGTTTAGTTCACTATTACGGGTCAGTGTTCGGTGGTTCTGGCCGGTTTGCGGCATTGCAGTGATATGTGGGTCTGAGTGTATTTCTAGGGTAGTTGCTGCATAAATTATTCTTTGCTAATTACTGTTATTTGGATTTATTTTAAGCAATGTTCTTTATTTTCTGGAAAGTGACATTTGAGGTTCTGCTCAGGCCCGGTTCTAGTTATGCATATATGAGGAACATCATCTTGCTACACATTATGCTCCAGCATGTTTATTGTAGTTGTTTATTAGTGTTGTCTTTATGGGATTGGAGTAAACTGTGTAGTGCTGTGCCATTTACCAGACTGGACTGGTTTTCCCCCAGTTGGGCTTCTTTTAAATATGTTGGACTAGAATAAAAGAGCTTAGTGAGGGTTGTTAAAATGTGGGCTGCCTTCACAACATTTGGAGGGTTTTTAGAAATGATTCATGGGAAAAGTCATCATAATAATTGTCATTATGAGACAGAAAAGTAAAAACCTCCACATCTCAACATGTCGATTCTTTGTCCTCATATCAGTAGTTCATTGATTTTAAACAAGAGAATCTGTTGAACTAGACACCATCAATCAGTGATGGTCATTGGTTCATCAGCTGTCACTGGGAGATTATACTGGTCAATTGTAAACGGCCAAAACGCTGTTAAGAGTTCATCTAATATAGACTGAGGTGCAGCCTTTACTTTGTTAAGCTTTGACTTGATGTGGAGAGAAAGCTTCAGGCTCAAGAGGAAAATACAAAAGATATCCAGAAAGCTAAAATCAGACCAACACCACAACCCAGTTGGAACTGGTGCTGGTCAGAACATGCACAGACACGTTTGGAGGCAGGTGCCAAAAAGTGGCATCCATTGGCAAATTAATTTATAGAATTAAAATACAAAACCAGGATATATTTATGGTTTTCTAGCCTGGCTTTTCCTGGCATTATGCTGCAAAATGACTGAATGAGATCAATCAATGTTCTGCATCATAATCAATAGAGACTGAACCAGCTGAGAACACAGTCAACATTATCAGACTGTTTTCTGACGGAGCTGAAACATTACACTAATAATAAACCAATATACCAATATTAATATAATTCACCACACTTTCATGGAGCTCAGCTTTAGACCTGCCTTTCATTTCAAATCACAAACCTACTTTAGGTAGTTAATGTTCACATATTATTATGCTAATAAAATCAAACAGATTCCTCATTTCTGCATCATAGAGGATCATATTCAGCCTTTGACAAATATTAGCCTGTAATGTTAACCACCCAGCAACATGATTCCTCAGCTGTTGGAGTAGAAATGCTTGCATGAAAAGAGCTCCTTGAGTTAAAGTGACTTTTACACAGAACAGAGTTTAGGCTAGCATGCTGCAGTTATAAAATACTGTATGTGTGTTTCTGTTATCAGCACTTTACTGTGAGAGTTACTAGACATTGAGAAAAATGGTTGTAGCCATGATGTTTCTTTTCTTCAGACTTCAACATCAAAATAATGAAGTGAAATGGTCTAATCTGTCTGTCTGGTTGTAAATCTCCCTCTCTTTCTTTCTTCTTTAAACCTGACAAACATCAGTCAGCAGCTGGACAAGGCTTTGAAATCACAGATTTTAGGAGTAAAAACCATGTAGGCAATGCAGTCATGCATGGATGCGGATTGGAAGAAAATACAAGTGTTTTTCAGCAGGTTTACCGACCCCTCTCTCTTCAGCCCTTTTTTTTAAAGAAACATCTGGCCAGAAGCTGCTTAATGTTTTTTAGCAGCTCTATAATAATCCAACCTTTGAGGAACCTTTCCTTCTCTCTGTTGATGCCTCCTGCCGTGGTCTTTAGAGCCTTTGCCAGTAGAAACATAGTCATGCACACTTTAGTTTTTCGCCTTGAAGTGGGTGGTGTACGATTGGTTTCATCTCTGGTTGAGGAGTCATTGGTTTACTGTTTGGACGGATAAAAACCCTCTGACTTTTATACTCTCTATGTTATCAGAGGTGGATTGCAAACTAGCATATTTCCAGTTTGACACAGTAGACATTCCTGGTCCTAAAAATGCGGTTGCTGGTATGCTGATCAGGGAACCCTTTGTGCAGTGTTCAGTCCCTCCCATCGTTTAAGACTACCATATTATAAACCTCTGGTTGATGCATAAGCAGTGGCCATTGGTGGAGTACAGAAGGTCTTCACATGGACTGTTTACTCAGTTTATAAGGCCATCATATCGCTTCTCAATGCACAGCTGTTGTGCAGGCCGGAGTGCTGACATCTTCTGAGGTGGAAGCTGTCCTCCAGGTCCATAGTGAACATGAGTCCAGGGTGTGTCCAGATGCTCTTCTCCTGCGTCAATGCTCTCAAACTCTGCTTACAACAAACCGTACTGACTCTGAAGTCTTCTCTTGTGATGAGCTAGTGGGTCAGCAGAGATGTGATAATGTACTGGGTAGGTTGATCTTCTATGTGGAAAGAGGACGGAGACCATCAAGGAGAGAGCAGGCAAAAGAAGCAACCAGTACAAAGAGGCTTCTGAAGGCATGAGACAAGTTGACAGTGCAGAATGGTTTTCTGTACCGAGTCTCGAAAACCCAGTAAAAAAAGGAAACACCTATTTGTATGTTGTTCTACCGACCGTACATTCTGCGTTATTAAAGGGTCTCCGTGTTAAAGCGGGACACCGAGGCCAGCAAAGGACGCTTTGTCTTGCCAGGCAGAGGTTTCGCTAGGTTTCATATAACAAATGATGTCTCAGAGCATGTGCAATGCTATAGATGATGTGTTCTTAACAAGTCGACTGAGCCAGAGGCTGGAGCACCTTTTGAGGAAAATTAACACGTCGGAGCCTCTTGGGCTGATTTGTATAGACGTCTGGTTGGCAGAGGATTCTGCAAACGAATCATTGGGTATGTTTGTGGTCACTGACCACTTCACAAAGACTGCACATGCCTTTCTATGCCCCAACCAGTCTGCCATGGCAGCGGGGCATCAGCTGTGACGTGACTACTTCTGCGTCAATGGTTTTCCAAAACGTTACTCTCTGATCAGAGAGACAATTTCGAGAGTGTGCTCATGGCTGAGCTGTTGAGTGTAGCAGGTGTCCAGAAGTCCAGCACGACTCCATACCATCCAATTGGAAATGGTTCCTGTGAAAGGATGAACCGGACTTTGGGCAATATGATTTGTGCCTTACCCCCTAGAGCTAAGCAAAGGTGGCCCGATACTCTGAAAGCTCTCTTGCTTACATACAACTGTGCTGTCCATGAGACAACGTGCTATGCTCCCTTTCTGCTAATGTTTGGTATAGTGCCATGACTCCCAGTTAATGGACTCTTTAGCTCTGCCATTGATCACCATAACATCCTGGACTATGACTGGAATGTCCAGACATTGAGGAAAGACCTCAAGGAGGCTATGGAGATAGCCTAGGAGACGGCATCCAGACAACTGCAGCATCACAAAGAACTCTAGATCCAGAGGGTGCGAGGAGCCCCAGTAGAGATTGGTGACCTTTTTAAATTTAGATGAACAAATGGGGTCATGGCAAAAGAAAACTTGCTCATTGTTGGGAGAGTGTTGTCTACGCAGTTGTTGAAAAGAACAATCAAATCGCATTTAAGCTCTAGAATGGTTCCACGGGGCAAGTTAAAGTTCAACCTGAGAATGCCAGTGAACGTTCTCCCATTGGAGGATGCTGCATCGGAGGAAGAAGTGGATGTGTCGTCTAGACGTTTCTCACTGGTGATGGAGAAGCTCTCTGCGACATGTCTGTGGTTTCTACTGAGTCCTACAGACACAATAGAACAACTTTCTGCTTTACAGGACAGCTCAGAGAGCGACTGGAAACTGACTTTGCTGGTTTATTTCTCAGACTGGGGGAAGTCCAGACAAGTGGAAGTTCTGTGGAGGAAGAGGAGGACAGAGCAGAGCTTCCATTATCCAGCTCTATGCGAATGAAGACTAACTGGTCCAAATAAATGGCTCTAAAACTCAAACAGAAACCCTCAAACAGCAGGTAAGAAACTTGCTCATTAAGATTCATTTCTTAATTTTCTTAATTTCATAGAATTTCTCAGTTTGATGTGTCCTAAAAACAACATGTTGGTTTTTCAGAGGCCAGAAGCACAGACGGTCTCCAGGATCCAGCTGTTTTTCTATGTTCAGTGACCTTTCCAAAGAAGCACCTCCAGACTTAAGTAATGAACATGGACCATCAGACCCAGAGTAAGAAACTTGCTCACCAGTTTGAAAGATGATTGTTGATATTTAGAAGGTAAAATGTGAATCACTTAAAAACTTTAGTCAATATACATAATTAATAACTGTCATGTTATGGATCCTAGACATTTAAATCTTTAAAGGTCTGGATAACGTGGCCGATCAGAATGTCCTCAGTTTATTGTCCACGTTGTTGCTGAGTGACCTAAAGGCTACGCTTTCCATGCTGCTGAAAATGTGATCTCTTGGATGGTGATTTATTAGTAAGAACTTGACCTCACAAAGCTTGTGATTGTTTATTGCATCAGGCACCACATTATTACTATCTCATTATCTTGGCTTCGCTCCTGTTCCTCCATGCTGCTTTCGGATGTTTTTATTATTGTTAACTTTTTATGCATTCATATCAGCTGATGGTGTCTTTGCTGCTCGAACCTATGATTCATGCAAAGCATCAGAGTGTCTAACTATTATTCATTTAAGCCAACCGAATATTCAGTTATCTTCCTTGATAAACTGCATTCGCATTATCAAACAGTGGCTAAGTGACAACTATTTTCAGGTGTATCATTGTCCCTGAGAACTGAAATCTGAAATCAAGCAGCATCTTGGTGCTTTGGCATCTTCTATTAAACCTAACCTCAGAAACCCTGGTGTGATTTTTGATTCTGCCATGTCTTTGGAGCCACATTCCCCTGGATTAATAAGAAACTGTTTTTTTCTGCTTAGAAATATTTCTAAGGTGCCGTCTCTGGTGTTAAAGCTGAACTAGAGATGTAGATATCTTTTCATCTTGTCTTGATTATTGCAGCAACCATTTTATTGGGTTGAACTGGAAGGATCTTGACCGGCTCCATTGTGTTCAAAATGCTGCTGCAAGGGTTTTAATACATTTTAAAATTAGTCCTCACTTTTAGAGTTCTGTGTGGTCCATCTCCAGTCTATATGACCTTCTGGAGCCCCTCAGTTCTTCCCGCAGTCTGAGATCTTCCAGTCGAAGCCTCTTAATGGTCCAGCGAACCCATTTTAAAACCAGAGGGGATAAATCCTTCGGAGTTGTGGCCCCCAGGCTGTGGAAGGTTTTGCCTCCATCTTTCGCTGCCTTGAGTCTGTGGATTCTTTTCAGTTGAAGACACATTTATTCAGATTGGCTGTTAACTAGTTTTATGGTGTACTTTTTATGTGTTTACATTTTTTCATCATTTTATTTTGTATTTTTATTTTCATTTCATGTGTGTTTTTACTTCCTGTGTGTGTTTTAAAGTTCTTGCTTATTTAAAATTTGTTTCATTTTTGGTGTTTTGTTTTTTTATTTTTTTTATTATTATTTTCCTTATTTATTATTTTTTCCAAGGACAGAAAAGAGATTTGTGCAGTTTTAGTAGTTGGTGGCGATTCGTGTTATTCGTGGCTCGTGAGAAACAGAGACATAAGAAGATGTACTTAATGAACTTTAAAACCTTCTGATTCTCTTCTCTAGTTTTTCTCCAGAGCTTTTTAAATGGTTACAATCCAAGAATTTCTTCCTAATTAATATTGTAGTGTTTATTAGGGCTCTTATACCTTATATTATTGTATAGTTTACCAGTCAGGCTCATATGTTTCTTCAATAAAAATCAGACTCGGGCGAATTGTCTCTCAGGTTGTCTAGAGACTGTGAGGAAAATTACTTTGAGCTGTTAACTGATTAGGCTCGAAAGGTTCTTTAGACCTCGTGGGATTATCGTAAATTCTTGTGTTAAAACATCTTTGTTTTTCTGCGTTCTCTCTGGTCTTATTTATGCTTTGTTTCAGTGCAGCAGTGGGGCTCCTTTGCAACCATAAATAACCTGGGGGGGTTAAACTGCAATTAGTCCAAGGCCTCAGCTGTATGCCGCCCTGGACGAATACATTCCTTAAGAGCTGGTTTTAAAACTAACGCTCTGAATTACCTGGGAATAAAACAAAAGTAAAAAATCTGAAGGTAGACTATTGATACAACATGATCTACAAACATCATTTTTGTGTTTCAGAGGCCAGAACCACAGACAGTCTCCAGGATCCAGATGTTCTTCTATGAAGAGTGACCTTTCCAAGGACGCACCTCCAGACTTCAGTACCGGACATGGACCACCAGACCCAAAGTAAGAAACTTGCTCACCAAGAACTTTAACTTTAAAGCCTTCTGATTCTTTGCAGCAGTTTGTCTTCAGAGCCTTTTAAATGGTTTCCATCAGAGAATGTCTTCCTGATTGATGTTGTAGTGTTTTATTAGTGCTGTAACACATCATAGTATTGTTTATATTTTTATTTAATAAATTTATCAATATCCAATCCATCTCTGATGAATTTGTGGACCACCAGACCCAAAGTAAGAAACCCTATCCGTTCTCTTAATCATTAACAAATTTAATTACTGATTTTGCTGTTCTTCATCGTTCTTCATCTCACCTGCAGCACGTTTGTCTTGTTGTTTATCATATTTTTATTTTTTTACATGTTCTTAGAAGGACTCACCACACCTTTTCCACATTTCCTGAGTCAAAATCGCAAACCTTATTGGAATGGACAGCGGTGGTCACAGAATCAAGTCTTAAGTCTTTGGCCCCAACTCAGGGTCAAGTCTAAGGTCTTTAATGACTAAAATAAAAATGTCCTTATATAGTCCACCTCTAACTCTGCATCGCTGTAGGTAACCAAACCTAAACTGTTGGTTCTTAGGGTTAAAATATCACATGAACATTTAAAGTGCCTGTGAAACGCTTTTCCCACAAATACAGAAATTGAAAGAAAACATCTTAATGTTAAATGAACTGGGCAGTACCATCCAAATCCAGTCTGCTAAAGGCTAAGAGATTAAAACCTTAATATTGAATTTCTGCTTTTCTGTCTCTGTAAGTTAACAGCTGGTTGTCCCTGTCTTCATGTTTCCCTCGCCTTCGTTAGATATTCCTCTAAATCTGCTCTGGAGGGTTTTCTTCTCACTCTGAGCTGCAGAGGTTTTAATAATGTTGGGAAATTATTTTCTAAATCTTCTAAAACCTTTTGTTTTCAATTCTATATATTAAAGGTGTTCAAATTAACGTATATGTCACACCAGCAGCTTTCATCCTCATGCCGAAAGTGTTGAAAGGAATTTATATGGATTCACATGTATGATCATAAACAACGTTCATCCTCCTCAGTGCGTTTGCACCAAGGTACTTGTACATGACAGCTTGTTAAACTGCTAAGACTCTTAGCAACAAACTCCCGAACACTTGCTGCTGAACTTTCCACCATAATGAGCATGAGGAACAATCCGAACTAAGAAAATATTCCAGGTAAAGCTCAAAAGGCATCATATGACTTGACATATTTAATCACACAGGATCAGGGAAAGAAATGAAAATAATTGAGCCTGGATTGGGCTATGGCTGTCATAGACTACACACGAAGATGTTATGGCTGATCACCAGGAATCAGTGCCACTTTTTATTCGTAATAGTTCCTGATGAATCACAGACATGTCTCAAGCCAAAATTGTACACTAACTGACAGACTGAATATTAGGAAATATTCTGTACAGTAGGATGAATATATATGGATGTGTCTAAGTCTTCCCAGTTACTCAAAACATCTTGAAGCCCTCCAAGAAGAAACACCTGGAGAACAATGGTAACTGGATGCTGCACACCACCCCAGTGCATGCTGTAGGTCTTGACTAGAGAGGGCCACCAGGAGCACGTTATCTGCGAAAAAGAGAGACCAGAGCCACTGACCCCCAAACCAGACCCCCCGGACCCTTGGCTGTACCTAGAAATCCTGTCCATGAAACCTATGAACAGGACCTGTGACAAAGGCTAGTCTTAGTGGAGTCCAACATACACCGGGAACAGGCCCACTTGATGCCAGCAATGCGAACCAAACCCCTTCTCCGTTTGTACAGAGCCTGGATGGCCCCTAATAAAGGGCCCTGCACCTGAAACATCACCCACAGGGCACCATGAGGAACACGGTGGAATGCCTTCTCCTGGTCCACAAAACACATGTGGACCTGTTGTGCAAACTCCCAAGAACCCAGAGCCTGGGTAATAAAGGAGTCCAACTTCGAGTCCTTAGCCTCTGCTTCCGCTAGGGAAGGCATGACTGAAGGATTGAGAAGTACTCCTTTCCTGAAAATGTCCCCGGTTGAGGTCAGCAGCTCCCCACCTCTACTATAAACAGTGTTGGTAAAGCACTGCCTTGTCCTGAGGCGACATATGGTTTGCTAGAACCCCTCCTTCGACCGCCACCTTAACGTGCTGTTCCCACCACCTGCAGGGGGAACCATGAGTGACTAGTGCAAAGAGGATCGGGCAGCGGATGAAGGTGGAGACCTCAACGGCCCGATCCCCGGATGCTTAGGCTGGCTCTAGGGACATGGAATGTCACCTCGCTGGGGGGGAAGGAGACTGAGCTGGTGCGGGAGGTTGAGGGATATCAACTAGAAATAGTCGGGCCCTGGAACCCAGCTCCTTGAGAGAGGCTGGACTCTCTTCTACTCTGGAGTGGCCCGCGGGGAGAGGCTGCGAGCTGGAGTGGGTTTACTAGTTGCCCCCTAGCTCAGCCGTCTCATGTTGGGGTAAACCCCAGTAGATGAGAGGGTCGCATCCCCGCGCCTTCGGGTCGGGGACAGGTCTCTGACTGTCGGTTCGGCCTACGGGCCAAGTGGTGATGAGGATTACCCGGCCTTGTTGGCGTCCCTGTCAGGTTTGCTGCATAATGCCCCTCCCGGGGACTCCGTTTTTCTGCTGGGGGACTTCAACGCCCAGGTAGGAAACGACACTTACACCTGGAGAGGCGTGATTGGGAGGAATGGCCTCCCTGATCTGAATCCTAGTGGTGTTTCATTAGTGGCTGAGCTGGGAACGTCTGGTGGAGCCTTCGGCCAGGGATGTATTCAGGACCCACCTCCGTGAGAGCTTTGGCCAGATTCTGGGGGAGGTTGGAGACATAGAGTCCGAGTGGACTATGATTTCCGCGTCTAACGTCGATGCTGCCACCCATAGCTGTGGCCATAAGGTCTGCGGTGCCCGTTGCGGCAGCAGTCCCCGAACCCAGTGGTAGACACTGGCAGTAAGGGATGCTGTCAAGCTGAAGAAGGAGTCCTATCGGCTGTGGTTGGCCTGTAGGACTCCTGAAGTGGCTGACGGGTACCATGAGGCCAAGTGTGCCGCTTCCCGGGCTGTTGCAGAGGCAAAAACGCGGGCCTGGGAGTAGTTTGGTGAGGCCAGGGAGAAGGACTACCGGTTGGCCTCGAAAAACCGAAAACCGAAAACCGTCCGGCGCCTCAGGAGGGGGAAGCAATACTTCGCCAACACTGTTTACTGTGGGGCTGGGGAGCTTCTGACCTCCACTGGGGACATTGTTGGGCAATGGAAGGAGTATTTTGAGGATCTCCTCAATCCTGCTATCACACATTCCCTGGTGGAAGCAGAGGCTGGGGTCTCTGGGGTATGGAGTCTTTCATCACCCAGGCTGAAGTCACCGAGGTGGTTAAAAAGCTCCATGGTGGCAGGGTTTCGGGGGTTGGATGAGATCCGCCCTGAGTACCTCTGATCTCTGGATGCTGTGGGGCTGTCATGGTTGACATGCCTCTTCAACATTGTGTGGCGATCGGGGACAGTGCCTCTGGACTTACAGACCAGGGTGGTGGCCCCCCTTCATAAGAAGGATGATCGGAGGGTGTGTTCCAACTACAGGGGGATCACACTCCTCAGCCTCCCTGGTAAGGCCTACTCCAGGGTATTGGAGAGGAGAGTCCGGCCGATGGTCCAACCTCGGCTTCAGGAGGAGCAGTGTGATTTTTGTCCTGGCTGTGGAACACTGGACCAGCTCTATACCCTCTGCAGGGTACTTGAGGGTTCATGGGAGTTTGCCCAACTGGTCTGTGTTTTGTGAACCTGTAGAAGGCATTGGACTGTGTCCCTTGTAGTGCCCTGTGGAGGGTGCTCCAGGAGTACGGAGTCGGGGGCCCTTTATTAGGCTCCATCCGGTCTCTGTACAAGCGGAGCAGGAGGTCTGCATTGCTGGCACTAAGTCGGACCTGTTCCCGGTGCATGTTGGACTCCAGCAGGGCTGCCCTTTGTCACCGGTCCTGTTCATAAAAGTTAAGAACAGGATTTCTAGATGCAGCCAAGGGCCGGAGGGGGTCTGGTTTGGGGACCAGTGGATTTAGTCTCTTTTCTTTGCAGATGACATGGTCTTTCTGGCCCCATCTAGCCAAGACCTACAGCATGCGCTGGGGCGGTCCGCAGCCGAGTGTGAAGCGGCTGGGATGAATATCAGCTCCTCCAAGTCCGAGGCCATGGTTCTCGGCCGGAAAAGGGTGGCTTGTCCTCTTCAGCATGGAGGGAGTTCCTGCCTCAAGTGGAGGAGTTCAAGTATTTTGGGGTCTTGTTCACGAGGGAGGGAAGAATGGAGCGGGAGATGGACAAATGGATTGGTGTGGCCGCTGCATTAATGGGGAAGCTGTGGCGGTCCGTTGTGGTGCAGAGAGAGCTGAGCTGAAAAGCGAAGCTCTCGATTTACCGGTCGTTACTTTCCTACCCTCACCTATGACCATGAACATTAGGTCAAGACCAAAAGAGTGAGATCCTGGATACAAGCGGCTGAAATGAGCTTCCTCCCTAGGGTGGACGGGCACTCCCTTAAAGATAGGGTGAGGAGCTTGGCAATCTGGGAGGAGTTCGAAGTAGAGCCGCTGCTCCTCCACATCAAGAGGAGCTAGTTGAGGTGGCTCGGCATCTATACTGAATAAATCTGATTCTAATTACCACGCATTTCCCACGTTAGCAATACCCAGCATACTGTAGTTGCCCAACTCTACCTTTAAGGCTTATCCCGCAGGTCAGAATGGGTCAAGTAATAGTTTCTGCTTCAGTATGTGATGTGGACCATCTTCAATAATGGGTTTTTCTCAGGTAGTGGTTCTGTTCCCCACATTGAGTAGAAACCCACACCCAGATCTCTGGGTCCAAGAGTAGTCTTATGTCTGTTGTCATTCCAGTTAAACGCCTTTCCTGCGACGGTGCTGACAATGCTTCAGCTTCCCCACAACGCTAGGAAAGGAATTAGGTCTGAAGAGGATCCAATTTGATTGGTTCTGGACTGGAGAAAAAGAAGGGATAGTGTTAGATGTATACACAGTAATGAAACCCCCTACTTCCTTCCAAATTTTCAACAGCTTCTACCTACCTTCAGATTACTTCTGACCTTTTTCCCCTTTCACCCTAGAATGCTGTCAGTTTCTGTGAGTTTATTTTTTGAAATAATTCTATTGAAGCATGTTTGAAAAGCAATGTTTGACTTTCATTTGTTTATTTTCATATAATTTTTATTCATTATTACCTTTGTCAGATTCAAGTTATTTCTGTGACCATTGTGGGTTTTTCTTTCATTATCCAAGGGGTACCAACAATTGTGTCCATGTGTGTAACTGCATTTTGTGGACATCCTGATAGTAAAGAATTACAATAGTCCAGCCTTGAAGTAACAAATGCATGGACTAGTTTTCAGCGTCACTCCTGGATAGGATATTTCTAATTTTGGCAATGTTCTGGAGATGAAAGAAGGAAATCCTAGAAACCTGTTTAATATGTGATTTAAATGACATGTCCTGGTCAAAAATAACACCAAGGTTTTTTTCTTTATTACCGGAGGTTAATTTAATGCCATCCAGGTTAAGTGATTGACTAAGCAGTTTCTTTTTTAAAGACTCCGGTCCAAAGACAACAACTTCTGTCTTGTCTGAATTTAGAAGCAAAAAATTTAAAGTCATCCAAGTTTATATATCTTCAAGACATGCTTGTAGTCTATCTAACTGATTGGGCTCATCAGGATTTATGGATAAGTAAAGCTGAGTATCATCAGCGTAACAGTGAAAATTTATCCTATGCTGCCTGATAATTTGACCTATTGGAAGCATATATATAGTAAAGAGAATTGGCCCAAGTACTGAACCCTGTGGTACTCCATAATTAACCCTGGAGTTTAAAGATGATTTATCATTTACATGAACAAACTGGAATCTGTCAGACAGATAAGATTTAAACCAGCCTAGCGTTGTTCCCCTGATCCCTACAGCATATTTCAGCTTTTCTAAGAGAATATTATGGTCGACTGGATCAAATGCAGCACTGAGATCTAACAGAACCAGAACAGACACAAGTCCATTATCTGAGGCCATAAGAATATCATTAGTGACTTTCAGCAGAGCTGTTTCAGTGCTATGATGAGCTCTGAAACCTGACTGAAACTCTTCAAACAGGTCATTGCTGTATAAATGTTCACACATTTGATTAACAACTATTTTCTCAAGAATTTTAGATAAGAATGGAAGATTGGATATAGGTCTGTAATTTATTAAATCATCTCGATCAAGCGAAGGTTTCTTAAGAAAAGGTTTAATTACAGCTACCTTAAAAGGCTGTGGTTCTGATCCATTTACTAAAGATAGATTAATCATATCTAAAATGGGGCTGGTAATCAGAGGGAACACTTCCTTAAATAATTTGGTTGGGATTGGATCTAACATACAAGTTGAAGGTTTAGATGAAGCTAATATTTCTGATAACTCAGGAAGCTTCACAGGATCAAAACAGTCCAAACACAAATCAGGTTCTACAGTTATTTCCAATGTTGTCTCACTTGCTGAGGATGAAGTAATCATCTTCAGGAGTATGTCAAAGATTTTCTTTTTAATAGAATCAATTTTATTTAAGAAGAATCCCATAAAGTCATGACTGCTGAGAGCTAAGGGAATGGATGGCTCAACAGAGCTATGACTCTGTGTAAGTTTAGCAACTGTACTAAAGTGAAACCTAGGATTATTCTTGTTCTCTTCTATTAATGATGAGAAATAAGCTGTTCTAGCTTGGCGAAGTGTCTTTTTATACAATAGTAGGTTATTTTTCCAGATTAAGTAGGAATCCTCTAGGTGTGTAGAGCGCCATTTTCTCTCCAATTTTCTAACATTGTGCTTTAAAGTACGCAGCTCTGAATTAAACCAAGGAGGTAGCCTCCTATGAATAATTACCTTCTTTTTCAAGGGGGCTGCATTGTCTAATGCATCACGCAATGATGAAGAAACACTATGAACAAAATAATCAATTTGTGAAGGGGCAGAAACAGAATTATTGCCCTCCATTGTGCTTTTCAGTGATAATGAGGAAATTAAAAGTGGAACAGATTCTTTAAAGGTTGTTACAGCATCGCCTGATAATGATCTACTATAATGAAATTTTCTTTCAGGTGTGGAGTACTCGGTTAAATTAAACTCAAAGGTTATTAAGAAATGGTCAGACAGGACAGAGTTATGAGAAAATATTGTTATGTCTTTACACTCAATGCCATATGTCAGCACAAGGTCCAGAGAATGAAGACAAAGGTGGGTAGGTTTGTTAATGTTTTGAGCAAAGCCAATTGAGTGTAAGATAGCATTAAAGGCTATATTTAAGCTATCACTTTCAGTGTCAACATGAATGTTAAAATCCCCCACTATAATAACTTTATCTGTATTTAACACTAAATCAGATAAAAGGTCTGAAAACTGATCTAAAAATTGAGAGTAAGGGCCTGGTGGACGGTACAAAACAACAAACAGAAGTGGTTTCAGTGCTTTGCAATTTGGATGAGGAAAACTAAGGATTGAATATTCAAAAGATTTGTAGCTATTGATTGGTCTGGAACTAATCAATAAATCAGACTGAAAGATGGTTGCTACTCCTCCTCCTCGCCCAGTATTTCGAGGAATGTGAAAATTTTAATAATTATTAGGAGTTGACTCATTTATAGTAACATAATCCTCTTGCTGCAGCCAGGTTTCTGTGAGGCAAAATAAATCAATCTGATTGTCACAAATCAGGTCACTAACTAGCAAAGTCTTTGAAGAGAGAGATCTTATGTTCAGTAAGCCACATTTAATTGTTTTATTTTTAGTCTGAGTTGTGTTTATTTTTATGAGATTTTCCTGATTTCCTCCTTTTAGATTATTTTTTAATCTATTCAATTTTGGCCGTGGGCGAGACACTGTCTTAATAGGGTAATGGGTGGGTAGCAGTACAGAAGCTGCAGAGAGGAGTGTTGAACTACGACCCTGCTTCCTGGTCTGAACCCTGAGTCAGAGTTTTAAACATCATCGTGGTTATGGCTTTGTGACTCCTTCCTGTGGTGGATCTGCGGCGTAAAATTTGTGTGGCTACTTTAACACCCAATCTTGAAACCTTTCAGTGGACTAGGGGGCAACAATAAAATTTGGTTCTTGTGTTTCTAGTGAATTTCATACTTCAGGTTGCTACTAGTGGGTGGTTTTCTCATCATCATCCTGTAGATCAGCCTGTTGTTGTTTTCACAGAGGGAGGAAGAGGAGAGGTGTCTGTGATGAGGAGCAGATGTCCTGCTGTGTTTTGTGTCGGGACCTCCTGAAGGATCCAGTCTCTACCAGCTGTGGGCCCCGGTTCTGCAGACAGTGCATCAGCTTATACCGGGACCAGCCCACTTCAACAAGACCCTCCTCCTGTCCCCAGTGTGGAAAAAGATCCAGAAGCAGCTCTGAACGAGGTCAGACATTTCTGTTCATCTGTTGTTTTAATCCAGAAACCTTGTTTTGTGGAACAGATTGAAGATCTGGGATCATCAGGAACATCATTCAGATTCCACTACCAATAAAAGTGTTGGAGTTTCTGCCGCAGCATTCAGACCTGCTCTGTGTCCTAACTGGTTTCCTCTGGTCAACCAGTTTGGACTTCAGACAAAACAAAAACCAAAGTATTATCTCTTTCATATCAGGATTTTACATTCCAGGTCTTAAAAATATTCTATTCTTTACCAAGTTTTGATCAAATTTTAATCCGAACTTTGTGAGAAAAAATTAAGTGGCCCCTATGATTTAGTGGTGACCAGATCGATCAAAAGGTCAATCATATCAATACCATTGTTGGTATGGATTGATTTGAGCGTGACGAATTGAATGACGTGCCAATGCAACACTCCTTGTTTCTCCGTCCCGTCCTCTGCTTGGCGTCTGACAGAGCTCTAGAGATGGGATTTTCTGCTTCTTTTCGAGAGTCATTCAAAACATTTTTCTTTTTAAGAAACCAGCCGGAAAAAGACACATTTGAATTTGATTCAGTTGATTTATACAGCGCCAGTTCACAACACTTCGCTTAAAAAAAAATGTCTTCAACCATAATGATAATCACTTTTATTTGTCATTGCAATTTTACATTCCAACAAAATGTCCTCTGCATTTAACCCGTCCCTTAGGGAGCAGTGGGCTGCCACTGTACAGCTCCCAGGGGGCATTCAGGGACCCAGAACCAGAAAACTTTCATTCTCTCCAGGACACAAACGTCCTCTCCGACCACTAGGTCACCAAACCCCCATCGTACAGACAGATTCAGCAAATACATTCCAATAGATTCTAGTTATCAAACAGTGCAGTCAACTTCATGATATTATTATTAATGGTTTAAAATGTTTTTGTATTTTAGGAAACCCAGCAGATTGCATCAATTAATTCATTGAGTGTGTGCAACAGTAATTTTATATAGTCGTGAAAACTTGTGTTTCCGCCTTTTTCGGGTTTTTATTTACAGCTGATATCACTCAGGTAAAGTGAAATTTTTAAGTACAATTTGTAATGGTATTTATGACTCAGAAGTGATTGCCTATATACTATTTAACATTGAAATTGTAATAATAATAATAATGTAAAATTATAATTTGCTAAATTTATTGTTTTTGTCCAACCTAAAAATTTAAAGAAAAACGCAGAATATAAAAACAGCCTGTGTAGTAATGTTTTAATTGTAAGAGACACTATAAATTCATGTATACGCGAGCAATCAATTGGTTAACAGTGGACAGCACCGCCCCGGTGCCAGCATCTCCATACCCCCGGGCCCCCAATGCCGTGGTGCCAAGCCCATACGCCACTATGTGATGTTTTTAATTATTGGAGACCAAACAAATTCAAACTTCTTCGGCTGGTTTTTCATACAAGCAGACATTCTCTCTATAGAAACAAATGGTAAATGGCCTGAACTTGTATAGTGCTTTATCGAGTCCCCAGAGACCCTAAAGAGCTTCACACCACATTCAGTCATCCACCCATTCACACACTGACAGTGGTGAGCTACATTGTAGCCACAGCTGCCCTGGGGCAGACAGAAGTGAGGCTGCCATACAATCTGCACCACCCGGCCTTCTGACCACCATCAGCAGGCAAGGCAGGTGAAGTGTCCTGCCCAAGGACACCACGACTGAGACAGAGCTGGGATTCGAACTGGCAGCCCACCGGTTACAGGACGAACCCATACCACTGTAATAAGTCTAATAACATATTTTCTAAATAAATAATATTTAAACTCCTTTTATTCTTCCAGTTCTTATGTATTGTTCTTTTGCAATGCTTCAAACTGCAAGAAGGATGTGGCATCTATTTGTCTCCAAATATACTTTTGTGATGTCACCAAGAACGCAAAGTGAGCAGCAGACTGCAACTGTCTACTCTAGGCATGTTGATGGGTCTCAGCATACTTTTAGCTAGAAGCCACAGACAGGCGGATGGCACCAGAGAGCATGTACAGGTCCTTCTCAAAATATTAGCATATTGTGATAAAGTTCATTATTTTCCATAATGTCATTATGAAAATTTAACATTCATATATTTTAGATTCATTGCACACTAACTGAAATATTTCAGGTCTTTTATTGTCTTAATACGGATGATTTTGGCATACAGCTCATGAAAACCCAAAATTCCTATCTCACAAAATTAACATATCATTAAAAGGGTCTCTAAACGAGCTATGAACCTAATCATCTGAATCAACGAGTTAACTCTAAACACCTGCAAAAGATTCCTGAGGCCTTTAAAACTCCCAGCCTGGTTCATCACTCAAAATCCCAATCATGGGTAAGACTGCCGACCTGACTGCTGTCCAGAAGGCCACTATTGACACCCTCAAGCAAGAGGGTAAGACACAGAAAGACATTTCTGAACTAATAGGCCGTTCCCAGAGTGCTGTATCAAGGCACCTCAGTGGGAAGTCTGTGGGAAGGAAAAAGTGTGGCAGAAAACGCTGCACAACGAGAAGAGGTGACCGGACCCTGAGGAAGATTGTGGAGAAGGGCCGATTCCAGACCTTGGGGGACCTGCGGAAGCAGTGGACTGAGTCTGGAGTAGAAACATCCAGAGCCACCGTGCACAGGCGTGTGCAGGAAATAGGCTACAGGTGCCGCATTCCCCAGGTCAAGCCACTTTTGAACCAGAAACAGCGGCAGAAGCGCCTGACCTGGGCTACAGAGAAGCAGCACTGGACTGTTGCTCAGTGGTCCAAAGTACTTTTTTCAGATGAAAGCAAATTCTGCATGTCATTCGGAAATCAAGGTGCCAGAGTCTGGAGGAAGACTGGGGAGAAGGAAATGCCAAGATGCCAGAAGTCCAGTGTCAAGTACCCACAGTCAGTGATGGTCTGGGGTGCCGTGTCAGCTGCTGGTGTTGGTCCACTGTGTTTTATCAAGGGCAGGGTCAATGCAGCTAGCTATCAGGAGATTTTGGAGCACTTCATGCTTCCATCTGCTGAAAAGCTTTATGGAGATGAAGATTTCATTTTTCAGCACGACCTGGCACCTGCTCACAGTGCCAAAACCACTGGTAAATGGTTTACTGACCATGGTATCACTGTGCTCAATTGGCCTGCCAACTCTCCTGACCTGAACCCCATAGAGAATCTGTGGGATATTGTGAAGAGAACGTTGAGAGACTCAAGACCCAACACTCTGGATGAGCTAAAGGCCGCTATCGAAGCATCCTGGGTCTCCATAAGACCTCAGCAGTGCCACAGGCTGATTGCCTCCATGCCACGCCGCATTGAAGCAGTCATTTCTGCCAAAGGATTCCCGACCAAGTATTGAGTGCATAACTGTACATGATTATTTGAAGGTTGACGTTTTTTGTATTAAAAACACTTTTCTTTTATTGGTCGGATGAAATATGCTAATTTTGTGAGATAGGAATTTTGGGTTTTCATGAGCTGTATGCCAAAATCATCCGTATTAAGACAATAAAAGACCTGAAATATTTCAGTTAGTGTGCAATGAATCTAAAATATATGAATGTTAAATTTTCATCATTACATTATGGAAAATAATTAACTTTATCACAATATGCTAATATTTTGAGAAGGACCTGTAGATAGTTGTCAGGTAAATCTCCCATGCAGTTTGTGTTGGTAAGTGAGAATCTCATTTGAAACATCCTTTTTCTATGAAGGATTTTGTGTTGTATCAGCTGATGGTTGGCATTTTGAGTCATTCTGAAAAGGTTTGTGCAAATTTTAATCCAGTAGTTAATGTCTGTACTGGTATATAAATCAGCATCCATTTACTGATAGGAAAGGAGATTGTTAAATATAATCCTGAAAGTAACTTTGGGGGTTGAAGTTTAAGGAAGCTAGTTATTACTAAAGTAAGTTCTACATTAATTAGTTTAATCTTAAATTTGGACTGATAATAGATTTTAGTTGGTGATATTCAAATAATTTATTTTTATCGATGCCATATTCTTCTCCTTAAACATTAAAGGGTATGAAATCATTTCCATCAAATATGTCCCGTAAATTGAAAACCTATTCCTGTTGAGATATTGCCATCAGGCTGTCAGAGATGTACTGATATTGATGCTTTTAAAACAGGTGTTCTGCTTAATTAAAGGGCTGATAAATGGAACATCTGACCCACAGATTTCCCTAGATAGCATTTATTCAATTTCTATCCATTGTCCATCTAATAGAGTTATCTAAATCCATTTTAAGTCCTATTGTAATCTATTTGCCATGTAATATTTCTAAAAATGTGGGAGTTCCAATTCTCCTTACAATTAGCCTTTTTGTAGAGTCTTTAAACTTATGTGTGAAGGTTTAGGTGCCCATAAAAATGTTGATAGGATAAAATCTAAGCTTTAGAACCAGGTCCGGGTGGTTTAACTGGGATCATAGAAGGAGATATTTTTTAGGAAGGATCATCATTTTAAATGCAGAGACTCTTCCCATAAGCGACAAAGTGGGAGTTCTCCACCGCGTGAGGTCATCTTCTGGTTGAGAAATGGTGAATAAACGAACTGTCAGCTCATTCAGCCTGTTAGAAATAATGATGCCCAGGTACCTGATGTCTCCAGTCTTTAAAGGAATGGTTGGAGAGAGGTGAATATTAGAGGAGAGGAAAGGCCTTTCACTTGTTACAATTAATAGAGTAATCTGAAATTGTTGACCATTTATTTACTATAGATGTTGTAATTATTATTATGCTTATGTTAATTAATATTTAATTAAATAACCATTCAGTCTGTTAAGTGTTGTCCTGTGAATACCAGCCCATTATGACAGTGGTATTAGGACAATAGATGAAAGGGTGAATCGAGCTTTGACATTATCGAACAGCAAAACTCGGCACACACATGGAATAAATTCACACAATTTCTTAAAATACAAAAATGTATTAACAAAAATAGTTCAACTCCAAGTTAAACATTGATTAATAAACTATTTACTATACTAGAACAATTGAATTAAAACCACCAGCAAAATAAAAGAATGGGAAAAACAATGAACTATATACAATATGAATCAATAAAAATGGTTAAAAACCATGACCAACAGAGTGCTGCAACATTACCGTTCAATGTTATTTATGTTTGAGAACCAAGTTTTACCAACCAAGGAATGAACGAAGGAATCTGCAAAGGAAGTCAAGTTAGTCTTAGAACTAACTAATTGATATACATTCAAACCACCAATCACAATGCAAGATCAGAAGAGTAGATAAAACATTATTTTAATAAAATATTAGAAAGAATTATTTGCTGAATAAAAACCAACCTTCAGACAACAGTTGATGCGATTTGGCACTTTATAAATAAATTGAACTGAATTTCAATGAATTGCTATATTAAATTGTTTAAAGGCATGTTGCATGTAAACTTCAGAATTTAAAAAAGAAATAAACAATTATCTAAACAACTCTCTCTAATTAGTCTGGAAACCACGACAACCTCCTTGTTATAATGCAAAGACAAGCAGGTCCAGAAAATGAACAGAGACCTATCAGCAGTGCTGATGTTTGAGCAAACAGACTGATTCCTGGAGGAAGAAACAAGAAGAACAAATGATGATGAACTGAATCTATGTTGTTCTTCAAACAGGTGTTCTTTTTGTCTCGTTTCTTCTTTGTTTCAGCAGATGTTGGTCTGCAGGAGGTTCTAGAGGAACATAAGATCAGTCTGAGGAGGAGATGTGAATGTGTGACTGAAGGAAGTGATGAAACAGGAAGTAGAACCCTCCTCAACAGGATCTACACTGATCTCTACATCACAGAGGGACAGAGTGAAGAGGTTAATACCCAACATGAGGTGAAGCAGCTGGAGAGAGCTTCCAAGAACCAGAACCTCCATGAGTCTCCAATCAGGTGCCACGACATCTTTAAACCCTTACCTGACCAGCATGGACCCATCAGAGTGGTTCTGACCAACGGCGTCGCTGGTGTTGGAAAAACCTTCTCAGTGCAGAAGTTCACTCTGGACTGGGCAGAGGGCTTGGAGAACCAAGATGTCAGTGTGGTGGTTCTGCTTTCGTTCAGGGAGCTGAACTTGATCAGAGAGGAGCAGCACAGTCTTCTCACGCTGCTCCATGTTTTCCATCCAACACTCCAGAAGCTCCCAGCAGAGAAGCTGGCTGTCTGTAAACTTCTCTTCATCTTTGATGGCCTGGATGAAAGCAGACTTTCTCTGGACTTCAACGACAGTCAGCTTGTTTCTGATGTCACCGAGAAGTCATCAGTCAACGTTCTGCTGACAAACCTCATCAAGGGGAACCTGCTGCCCTCGGCTTTCATCTGGATAACTTCCAGACCTGCAGCGGCCAATCAGATCCCTCCTTCATGTGTTGCCAGGGTAACAGAAGTACGAGGCTTCACTGACGCCCAGAAGGAGGAGTACTTCAGGAGGAGGTTCAGTGATGAAAAGTTGTCCAGCAGAATCATCTCCCACATCAAGACCTCCAGGAGCCTCCACATCATGTGTGGAATCCCAGTCTTCTGCTGGATCACTGCTACAGTTCTGGAGAACATGTTGACCACAGAGCAGAGAGGAGAACTGCCCAAGACCATGACTGACATGTACTCACACTTCCTGCTGGTCCAGACAAAGAGGAAGAAGAACAAGTACCATGAAGGACATGAGAGGAGTCCACAGGAGCTGATGAAAGCTGACAGGGAAGTTCTTCTAAAGCTGGGGAGGCTGGCATTTGAACATCTGGAGAAAGGAAACATCATGTTCTACCAAGAAGACCTGGAGCAGTGTGGTCTAGATGTCCCAGAAGCCTCGGTGTACTCAGGAGTTTGTACAGAGATCTTCAAAAGAGAGAGTTTGATCTTCCAGAAACCAGTTTACTGCTTTGTTCATCTGAGCATCCAGGAGTTTCTGGCTGCAGTCTACTATTACACCAGTAGGAACACAGAGGTGCTCAAACGCTTTCTGGGAGAAGACAAATCCAAATCTCTGGATTACATCCTGAACCGAATCATGGAGAAATCCCTCAGAAGTAAAAATGGTCACCTGGACCTGTTTGTCCGCTTCCTTCATGGCCTCTCTGTGGAGTCCAACCAGAGACTCTTAGGAGGCCTGCTGGGTCAGAGAAAGTACAATCCAGGGATTCTTCAGAAAGTCGTCAGGAACCTGAAGAAGATGAACACTGGTTTTATCTCTCCAGACAGAAGCATCAATATATTTCACTGTCTGATGGAGATGAACGACCTTTCAGTTTTTCAGGATATCCAAAAGTTTCTGAAGTCCAAAAAGAGATCAGAGAAGAAGCTCTCAGAGATCCATTGCTCAGCTCTGGCCTACATGCTGCAGATGTCAGAGGAGGTTCTGGAAGAGTTGGACCTGAAGAAGTACAACACATCAAACGAGGGACGACTGAGACTGATTCCAGCTGTGAGGAACTGCAGAAAGGCTCGGTGAGTTTATATTTCTTTGTTCACATTGTTAGGTGGTGGAGATCAGTTGGTCAGTTCTTCAAACGCTGTTTAAAATAGAAATGTCAAACTCAAGACCCAGGGGCCTCACCTGTCCCGCTATACCACTGCATCCGGCCCGCCAGATAATTTCAACAGTCAGTTCTTAATGGCCCACCAGCAGGGTACATGGTGCTCACCTCAGTCCCACTAAGGCCTGATCTTCCACAAAGCTGATCTACAAACCAGGTGCTAACCGGATTGCGTGAGTATAATTAGTGGAACGGCGGGCGCAAACTGTTTAGCGTGTTTTCCTCCATGAAAATGCCAAACATCTGATAATGACCCAAATGCACAAATTAATGGGAGGAAGATATGCAAATGTAATGATTTACCACTCTGAACGCGATTTATCAAACCAGAAACGGATCGCGGTGCTGTTTCTGCGTCTAGATTTAGCGTGTTTGAAATGCAGGCGCTAACCGGGACGCAAAGATGTCTGCTGTCACTGTGGCCAGAAGGAGGCATAGATAGACTGACAGATGATGGAGAGAGAACCTTCTGTTCATGTGTCAACAGAGATGTCAAAGATAAAAATAATAAAAATAGGTGAGAATAGAGGATTCTATGTAGGATTATCTATGGTCTGATTTGGAGCCAATCACAAACAGAAGCCATGACATCTCCTATGGTTAAACTCTGTCTGGATCATTCCAGCACCATCACTGTCAGGGAGATCATCTGCTGCTGATCATGCAGAGCTGCACATAACGGATCATCTGCCAGAGAAACCCACAGCCTGTTAACTGTAATTGCACATCATGCTAAGGACCCACTGTGCTGTGATGTTGATAATATAATTAATAGAATAGAAATAAAGACATTATAAGACAGATTCAATCCTTCATCTGCAAACTGGCTGCTAAAATCACCGTTTAGTTAGTGAAAAATCAGCATTTTAAGGCATCGTCCTCCATGTGGTAAGAAAGACAGTATATGCTTTAACCTTGTCACTAAACCAAGCAAACTGCATTATTGACAGTAACATTGTATCATTGCAGAGCAATCGGATCTGGATCAGTTGGATTACGTTGTTTAGATGTGAACATATACCAGGGGTGGGTTTAAACGGTGAAAAATGACTTCATGTCACCATAAAACTATTGAAACAATCCAACACATTGTATATCGTTACAATATTGGCAAAACAAACAAAACAAATTCAGTAAAATCATTGGAAAATAATTTGTTTTTATGTACATTAATGTTTGATTTACAGTCTTTGCAGGACAGTTATGTGACGTTATGTTTTAAAATAAGCAAAGCTGTAATAATATACAGATAGCCAACTCCTACTACAAACTATTTTTATGTTGCTAATATGACGTTCAGGCTTAAATATTGTGGCTATTTATGCTAAACTCTGAACTCTTCAACCAGTTCAAGATCAAGGGAGACAAACCTCTAATAAGCGATTTAGCGCCCCCTATCTAGAGCCTTTAAAGATCAGGGCCTTAATGTTCTGTACTGCACAGCAACAGATGCTACAAGGAAACCTATGGCACTTCACGTGTTACCAAGCAATGGCAAACCAAGTCATCTCCACGGGGTTTCTAAGGAAAAGTTTTGCTGATAAATGGAGGTCAGTAGGGTTGTCATGATACTAAAGTTTTAACTCTATGCCGATACTAAGAAAATTCATCGGCACAGGGTTCTTTTTAAAAACTGATTTAATTTGGACCTAAATAGTCAGAGTTGGACTAAATATGGCATGACTGATGGACATCGGGTTCCTAATATTACTATATACTCTTGAGACCAGCTGCAAAATACTGTATATATTCAGTTGACATGTATGTTGGGTATGGCGAAGTGCATCTACTGTGCTCTGTGGATTATAAATAACCGGCATCAACCCATCATTTGACAGACGATATCAATGAAAGGCCTCTTACATTCATAGTCCAAACTCTACAAAAAGGGAACCATTTTTGATCAAAGCTGCCATTTTGTGTCTTATACACATCTTCTGTTTGAATGGATTCTTTAAAATGAATTGGTCAATTACTAAGGCTATGGTAAATGAATTGTTATCCAAAGCTTTACTCTGCAATCCTGCCTCCTCTCTTGCAAATGAGGTTGTTCATCTTAGCGAGTCCTTTTCTGGTTAAATAAGTTTTAAATAAAAATAAATTACAAAAAGTCATTCATTTTTTATAGGAATAGAAAGTGTGTACAGCTCACAATGGTATGTCCCATTTCAACTTACATTTTGCTTTTTAATAAAATATAACCTAACTGAAGATGACTGACTCACATACAGTAAAATTGAGTTGAGACTCGAACAGTTTGAGTAGATGAATTATCAAGCTGAGCCGGTGGTGCTTAAAATCTCGTTATCTCAACCCAGACTGGATTCCTCCAAGGTCCTAGGGTCTTTCAATGCTGCTTGAAGCTTTAATTTAATTTGAGTATTGGCCACTCAAATTCATTTCCGTAGACAACTGGGTCTACTGGAAGATCAAAGATGGCGCCGCTGATGGCAGCCTCTGAACTTTGCTCTCCTGTTTTCTGTGTGTTTTTGTGGTGCTTTCTGCCACCATTTGGTGGTCTTTTTCAGCAGAGAGGAACATCAGACAGTCTTCTCTTGGAATTTTTTCACCATCATTCAGCTTCATTGAGATCCTGGCCAGCGGAGCAGCGTCTCTCTATGGGCTATATCACCGGAGACCGCGGGGAGGGAAGAGAGCCAGCATGCTCGTGAAGCTGCGATCGGGGGGACCACCTTCAATCCACCTGGCAAATGTGCATTCCCTGGCCAACAAGATGGACGAACTGCTTCTCCTCACCTGTAAAAACTCGGACCTATGCAGATCTGCCGCCTTCTGCTTTACCGAAACCTGGCTGAGTGAGAACACCGCATACTTGTTATACCGGACTTTCAGCTGTTCAGACCGGACCGCAACATGGACTTATTGGGGAAAAAACGAGAAGTTGGATCTGCTTTTATATAAACAAAGGTTGGTGCAGAGATATCAAAGTGTTGAAATCATGTAGTCCTGATCTGGAGTCATTTCTTTAAACTGTAAACCGTTTTATTCTCCGAGTGAGTTCTCCTCGTCTGTACTGGTTGGTGCTTACATACCACCTCAAGGCTCCACTTCAGATGCTGAAAAACAACTGGCTGAGCTGATAACAGACGTGGAGAAAAAACAGCCAGACTCTCTCATCATTGTTCTTGGGGATTTTAACAGTGCAAACCTCTCCAATGAACTTCCCAAATACAAACAGCGAATTAAGAGTCCAACCAGGGATAAAAACACTCTGGACCACTGCTACACAACTTTAGAGGATACATATCATACTGTCACAAGGACTGCTTTGGGACTTTCTGATCACTCTTTGGTCCACCTCATCCCAACCTACAGGCAGAAATTAAAAGCTTTCAAACCTGTGGTTCGGACTTAAGACGTGGACTGATGAGTCAAACCAGATGTTACAGGCCTGCTTTGACTGCACAGATTGGACTGTTGTTGAAACTTCAGCCACTGGTTTAAACCAACTTACAGAGGTGGTGACATCATACATTAGTTTCTGTGGGGACATGTATGTGCAAACCAAGACCTTCTGCACATACAATAACAATAAACCTTGGTTTGTATAAACAGGCCAGGAACAAACTGACCAAGGAAATCAAAGCAGTGAAGAGAAGCTACAATGAGAAGCTAAAGAAAAGCTCCTCACATGGAGATGCTTCTGCTGTTTGCAATGTAATACCTGACTGCCTACAGGAGACCTTCCCCCAACCCTGAGCATAATCCTCGCCTGGCAAATCAGTTGAATGGCTTCCACTGCAGGTAAGAAAAGCAGCACTTCACACCTCAACCCAACTCCTCCACATCCCATTTAGACACAAATTCTTGCCATACACCAACCACCCTCCTACCTTCAGACCTCTTGCCTGCACTAAGGATCCCAGAGGAAGATGTAAATATGTTCTTTCAGCGCCTGAAAACAAAAAGGGCCTCAGGACCTGAGAGCCTGCACCAACCAACTGGCCTCCATCTTCACTGAGATCTTCAACAAGTCACTGTGTAAAGTTGCAGTCAACTTGGGACTACACTTCATTCTACAACACCTCGACCATCCAGGCACGTAAGCCAGAATCCTGTCTGTGGACTTCAGCTCATCCTTCAACACCATCAACCCAGACATCCTCCACCAGAAGCTCATCCAATTCAAAGTCCCGGCCTCCACCTGTCAGTGGATCACCAGCTTCCTGAAGGACCGTCAGCAGCAGGTGAAGCTGGGGAGCATCTTGTCCCACACAAGAACCATCAGCAGCAGCGCCCCCCCAGGGATGTGTTCTCTCCCCACTCCTCTACTCCCTCTACACAAATGACTGCACCTCAGCGGACCCGTCTGGGAAACACCTGAAGTTTGCAGATTACACCACTGTTATTGGACTGATCCAGGACAATGATGAGTCTGCACACATGCAGGAGGTGCACTGGTGTGGTCAGAACCACCTGGGTCTTAACCCACTCAAGACTGTGGAGATGATGGTGGATTTTTGGAGAACACCACCCCCACATACCCCCCTTACCATCCTCCACAGCACTGTGTCTGCTGTGGGCCACTTCCGGTTTCTAGGAACCACCATTACTCAAAACCAGAGATGGTCTTCACACATAGACAATGTTCGGTAGAAGGCCCAGCAGAGACTGAACCTCCTGCAGCAACTCAAGAAGTCCAACCTTCGCAGGAGCTGCTGGTCATCTTCTCCACTGCCATCATCCAGTCTGTCCTGTCTTTGTCCATCTCAGTGTGGTTTGGTTCATCCAACAAACAGGACAGGTCCAGACTGCAACGAATAATCAGGTCTGGCGAGAGAATCATCAATTCAATTCAGTTTATTTCTATAGCTCCATTTCACAACACATGTTGTCTCAAGGCACTTCACAACAGTCAGGTTCATACATTCCAATTAATCCTAACAATTGAACAGTACAGTCAGAGTTAGTTATTTATTCAAATTGGATAAAAGTTTTTCTATCTAAGGAAACCCAGCAGATTGCATCCAGTCAGTGACTTGCAGCATTCACTCCTCCTGGATGAGCATGTAGAGACAGTGGACAGTCACTGGTGTTGACTTTGCAGCAATCCCTCATACTGAGCATAAGTCCTCTATCCAGGACTTATACAGGTCCAGGGTCAGGACAAGGGCAGCTAACATCTCTGCAGACCCCACACACCCTGCACACAAACCTTTTAGGCTTTGATCTTCAGGTGGCGCTACAGAGCGCTGTCTGCTAAAACCAGCCTCCACAGAGAGTTTCTCCCTCCAGGCTGTTTCTCTGATGAACTCTTGACACTCAGAGCTCCAGAACAACACCATGCATACTTGGACTGATCTCAGATTATATTCTACTGTAAAGTCAATTGTGCACATATGTAAATTTTAAAAATATTTTCTATTTCCATTTATTTATATAATAGAAAATAATAAATAAATAAAATAATCTTCACTGAGAGTAAAGTGTACTGGATTGAAATCCTTGTTTGTGTCAAACCTGTTAATAAAGATGATTCTAAACTATGATCAGATTGCAGTTTCTGTAATCTGTGTAGATTTTGTTTTGTCATTTTTTGACTTTGGTTTTCACTGAAAACCAAAGTAATCTCTTTTATGAAGTGCCTCCAGGTGATATGTGATGACAACTGCCATTCAAGATAAATGTGAGAGGAGTTGGAGTTAGACTGTATGGTTTGAAATTATGAAATAAGGTACATTGTTACATGTGAAAATACACTTTGTGACAACAGAAAACTACAAATACTCCAGGAAAAGTAGGTTGGTTCAGGTAGGGTTTAGCCCATGTAGAATATCAGTAACTTAGCTTCAATGTACTAACAAAATTTAGACATATACCTGATGCCAAAGTGAGTCAACTGTGTCATGTTGAACCCGGTAAAATTAGTATGATCAAACTCTTCAGTGATCCTGATTTCAGTCTGTGTTCATTTACAGACTGTCTGATTTGAATTCACCTAAATGTATTTTTTTCTAATTACAGATTAGTCAGATGTGAGTTATCAGAGACACACTGTGAAGTGGTGGCCTCAGCTTTGAAGGCCAACCCCTCCAATCTGACTGAACTGGACCTAAGTTGCAACAAACTGGGAAACTCTGGAGTGAAGCTTCTGTGTGCTGGACTGGAGAGTTCAAACTGTAGGCTCGAGATCTTGAGGTCAGTGCAGCTGTCATTGGTTTTGTATTATTTTACTAGACATTCCTTAAAATGTATAGTAAGAATCTGTTCATGTCAAACTAAATTTTATAAAAACTGTTTTGGATGAAATTTATTATTTGCTTCACGATTTTACAAATATTTCAACATTGTGTGTGTGTGTGTGTATGTGTTCTTGTACTTGCTGCTGAGTGAGAAACATTTTTTGTATTGTCATCGCTGGTCCTGATTTTACCATATTCCATTCTTGGGACAGGGGTTAGGTTTAGGACTAGGGTATGAATTGAGTTATGGTTTGAGTTGGGTGTTTTCATACCTGCCAACTGAAATACCTGAAATTTGCCGTTAATTCATTGTTGCAAGCAGTGGCGGCTGGTTAAAAATATTCTTGGTGGGGTTGATGTAATAATGCATTTCTCTACCTACTCCAATATATGAAATGGAAACAAAAGTGAGACGACGAATACAATTGAACAGCATACCTTTCATCATGCCTGCGCCATGCTAGTTGAAAAGCACCACAAAACTTTATACAGTCAGAGATTAGATAAAATATGGCGATTCTTATCAACCTCTTCATTGTGCCTTCTTACCGCAACGCGGTGTCCGTCATCCAGCCGCGCCGCTATGCTAATCTTTCTGAGCACAGCTAGCTTGACACAGTTTTCCATATAAACTCTTGATTGTTCATGCTTCTTAATTAGGCAAAGGTACCAAATTTGGTACTTTTATAGGTACTGACCGAATTCCATCAGTACTACAGAGTACTGATTTACGTAAAATCAAAAGGTACCATGTTTTGGTACCTAAACTCATAATTATGACACTGAGGGAGTGGAAGCGTGGGCGATTTTCCATGCCGGACATGAACACAGAATGACACGCACAAGAGCATAATGACGGCAGCAGCCACTGGTACCATCAACAAAGCATGGCTGATAGAAAGCGCTAGAAAGTATGTCTCCACTGCAATATTTATGATGCAATGTCCAAGGCCAGGGGCGGGAATACTTCTAATCTGAGGAAGCTCCTGCAGCGTTTCCCCTACCAATATCCAAGGCAGGCGCCCCGCCCCGCCAAACAGACCGCCCGCCCCCCAAGAGGATCACGGCATGTAGTAACAGTATGTTTTAACAGTTAATGTAATTTGTTTTAAAAGATCACGTCGTGAAGGATTTCTGTTCCTGCATCGTCGCTACTCTATTTTCTATGGCAAAACTTGACAAAAGCTGGACGAAAACACGAAAACACACTCCTCATACTCTGTGTCCCCAACACTGATGCTGACACACTGAGCTACATGCACTCGCACGCATCTGAACACAAGCTCCTGACAGCGGACAGAAAAAACATGCAGCTAAAACCTAGAAAGCAGGCAAGGATATTTGCGGTTTTAACAAGCGCCAATTTTAGTTCTGATGGCGGCACTTCCTCTCCTGTGAGCAGCAGCAGGGCTAACTTTCCTCCTCCTGGTACATATGGCGAAGGTAGAAGTACACAAATTAGCCCAAGTGTTTCATGCCCTGCCCCTGACACGCAGCTAAAGTCCAGGCACCACCGAGACTGAGCTTGGTAATTAAATACCTAAAGAAAGACAGAAAGAAAGAGAGAGGTGTGATAAAGAGACAGAAAGATAAAGAAAAAAGAAATATATGGATATAATATATAAATACAGTAGGTAGAAGATAAACATTTCAGAGTTATTTTTTTTCCCGTAACAATATTCTGTCGAATATGTAGACCGCTTAAACAGGCTGCAGTTAGAGGAAACCATGGGCCCAGCCATTTATATACTTTCTGAGTGTGTGAGTGTGTGTGTATACACTGACCCGGTTAGGCACAAGAATTTTGTCAAGGCTGAAGAGCCAATTTTCGTCAGCTTCAGATCTATGGCTACAACTCGTGCATTCAGAACCGTTAGCGCGCCTGCGTCTGTTGGTGACTAGTCTGCAGCAACATGGCTGGGTTTTGTAGTCAGTTAAGGGTTTTAATGTTGAACAAATGTTTGAATCAACTGAGATGTTAAAATACAAACAGCTGGATGTTGTTTTGATATATTCATTAAAGTTTATATATTGAGGAATAAATATGTTAAATTGAACATTTTTGAGATTTTATTATTAAACGAATTAACATTAATTACCACAATAACACACACAAAAGTACCAAAAACTGGTATTGATTCCTAGGTACTCAGTATCGGTACTGTATAGGTTCAAATGTGAAAGCTACCACTCCCTATTCTTAATGCGTTCGGAGAGATGCTTCAAGTCTGTTTGTCCGGACTGTGTCCACTTTAAATCACATTTGACACTTAGAATGCAGGGAAAACAGAAAAGTGCATTGGCTATTCCACAGTCAGCTACGACTTGCGCTCAAACCAACTCTTGCAAAAACTGCGGTTGTAGACTTTATTTTTCTCCTTGGTCTGCTGGTTGATGAAAATGTCTGGCTTGTTGGGTCCCAGATCCTTTAAACCGGATTTTCTCCTCCACTGTCCTTCTTGCGAACGGGTAGATAAATGTCCGACCAGAGAAGACAACATTCTGGATCACTGTTACACCACCATCAGAGACGCTTATCACGCCGTCCCACGTGCTGCACTGGGCCAATCCGACCACATCATGGTCCACCTGATTCCTGCATACAGGAAGAAACTAAAGCTCTGCAAACCTGTTGTGAGGACGACAAGGAAGTGGAGCAGTGAGGCTGTGGAGAATCTCCAGGCGTGTTTAGGCTGTACAGACTAGGATGTGTTCAGGACTACTACCAACAGTCTGGACGAGTACACAGAGGCTGTGACTTCCTACATCAGCTTCTGTGAGGACAGCTGTGTACCATCATGCACCAGGGTGAGTTACAACAACGACAAACCCTGGTTCACAGCCTAAACTCAGAAGGTTAAGACTGGATAAGGAAGAGGCCTTCAGGAGTGGGGACAAAGACATATACAGAGAGGCAAAGTACAAGTTTGGCAAGGCAGTGAAAGAGGCCAAACGACTGTACTCTGAGAAGCTCCAAAACCAGTTCTCAGCCAACGACTCTGCGTCTGTCTGGAAAGGGCTCAGCAAATCACCAACTACAAGCCGAAAGCCCCCCACTCCATCAACGACCGACGCCTCGCCAACGACCTGAATGAGTTCTACTGCCGCTTTGAAAGACAAAGGGACAGTCCTGCAACCATCCCTCAGGACGCCCCCCAACAGCTGCAGCTACAATCCACCACCCCCATCTCTCCAACCTCAAGAGGGGTCTTGGCACCTCCAACCCCCACCCTGAAGTTCCCCCCCACCAGCCCCCTACCCACGCCGAGTGCGGCTCTTTCCATCCAGGAGAGGGACGTCAACAAACTCTTCAGGATACAGAACCCCCGGAAAACTGCTGGTCCGGATTCTGTCTCACCAGCCAGCCTGAAGCACTGCGCTGATCAGCTGTCTCCAGTCTTCACAGACATTTTTAACACCTCACTGGAGACATGTCATGTGCCAGCCTGCTTCAAGTCCTCCACCATCGTCCCTGTTCCCAAGAAGCCAAGGACCACAGGGCTTAATGACTTCAGACCCGTCGCCCTGACCTCTGTGGTGATGAAGTCCTTTGAGCGCCTTGTGCTCTCACACCTAAAATACATCACTGACCCCCTCCTGGACCCCCTGCAGTTTGCCTACAGAGCCAACAGGTCTGTAGATGATGCAGTCAACCTAGCCCTTCACTTCATCCTCCGGCACCTGGACTCCACAGGAACCTACGCCAGGATCCTGTTTGTGGATTTCAGCTCTGCCTTCAACACCATCGTCCCAGTTCTGCTACAGGAGAAGCTCTCCCAGCTGAGTGTGCCCGACTCCACCTGCAGGTGGATCACTGACTTCCTGTCTGACAGGAAGCAGCGCGTGAGGCTGGGGAAGCACGTCTCTGACTCCCTGACCATCAGCACCGGTTCCCCCCAAGGCTGTGTTCTCTCTCCTCTGCTCTTCTCCCTGTACACCAACAGCTGCACCTCCAGTCACCAGTCTGTCAAGCTTCTGAAGTTTGCGGACGACACCACCCTGCTCGGACTCATCTCTGATGGTGATGAGTCCTGCGTACAGATGGGAGGTGGACCATCTGTTGGACTGGTGCAGCCAGAACAACCTTGAGCTCAACGCTCTAAAGACAGTAGAGATGGTTGTGGACTTCAGGCAGAACCCAGCCCCACCTGCCCCCATCACCCTCTGTGACTCCACAATTGACACTGTGGAATCTTTCCGCTTCCTGGGAACCATCATCTCCCAGGATCTCAAGTGGGAGCCAAACATCAGCTCCTCTCATCAAGAAAGCCCAGCAGAGGATGTTCTTCCTGCGGCAGCTGAAGAAATTCAACCTGCCAAAGACTATGATGGTGCACTTCTACACAGCCATCATTGAGTCCATCCTCACCTCCTCCATCACCATCTGGTACGCCGCTGCTACAGCCAAGGATAAGGGCAGGCTGCAGCGTGTCATTCGGTCTGCTGAGAAGGTGATTGGCTGCAGTCTACTGTCGCTCCAGGAACTGTACACCTCCAGGACCCTGAAGCGGGCCGGGAAGATTCTGGCTGATCCCTCCCACCCCGGTCACAGACTCTTTGAAACTCTCCCCTCTGGCAGGAGGCTGCGGTCCATCCGGACCAAAACCTCACCCCACAAGAACAGTTTTTTCCCATCTGCCACCAGCCTGGTTAACAAAGCCCGGAAACCACCCTGACACTCTCCCTTTCCCCCACACCCCCCTTTTTTTTACTGACAGGACACCTGTAACCTGTAACTCTATGAGTTACATTAACGCTCAGCTTGGACTCCTGCTTTACTTGCACAATGATCACCTGCACTGTTGTATTGCTCTTGCATCTTATACTGCTCTATATTTACTCTCACTCACTTAAAACTGTGCACTTATATTTATATTATATTGTAGATATGTTTATACTGTTTAATTTGTATTGTATTGCACCGACTACGCTAAAACAAATTCCTTGTATGTCCAAAAACGTACTTGGCAATAAAGCTTTTCTGATTCTGATTCTGATCCTGATTCTGAAATAAATAAGGATCTCACCAAATCCAGTGGAAGCTGCACCTCGCTCGTTCAGTTTGCCATCATCCCTCTGACTGACTGCACCGCACCACCGTTTTTTGTTTTTTTTTACCTACGAGGGGCGATAAAATTATATGACACTGATTGGCCATATATTTATTCATTGGCCCTAGCAACTGTACATGAATGGCTATTTGGCTGCACTGCTGGGGCCCTCTGAACAGTGCCCCATGATAGAAACATAGAAATCTGTCTGTCGGAATTCACCGGTGAATGAATATCAGTAGGTGGGAAATGTAGTTTATATACACTGCTAAAATAAATCAAGGGGACACTCAAATAACATCCTAGATCTGAATGAATGAAATATTCTCATTGAATATTTCATTCATTCTTTGTTCTGTACAAAGTTAAATGTGTTGACAACAAAATCATACAAAAATCATTAATAGAAATCCAATTTATTAACCAATGGAGGCCTGGATTTGGAGTCACACACAAAATTAAAGTGGAAAAACACACTAGAGGCTGATCCAACTTTGATGTAATGTCCTTAAAACAAGTCAAAATGAGGCTCAGTATTGTGTGTGACCTCCACGTGTCTGTATGACCTCCCTACAACGCCTGGACATGCTCCTGATGAGACGGTGGATGGTCTCCTGAGGGATCTCCTCCCAGACCTGGACTAAAGCATCCACCAACTCCTGGACAGTCTGTGGTGCAACGTGACGTTGGTGGATGGAGCGAGACATGATGTCCCAGATGTGCTCAATCAGATTCTGGTCTGGAGAACGGGCGGGCCAGTCCATAGCTTCAATGTCTTCATCTTGCAGGAACTGCTGACACACTCCAGCCACATGAGGTCTAGCATTGTCCTGCATTAGGAGGAACCCAGGGCCAACCACACCAGCATATATGGTCTCACGAGGGCTCTGAGGATCTCATCTCAGTACCTAATGGCAGTCAGGCTACCTCTGGCGAGCACATGGAAAGAAATGCCACCCCACACCATTACTGACCCACTGCCAAACTGGTCATGCTGAAGGATGTTGCAGGCAGCAGATCTCTCTCCACAGTGTCTCCAGACTCTGTCACGTCTGTCACATGTGCTCAGTGTGAACCTGCTTTCATCTGTGAAGACCACAGGGCACCAGTGGAGAATTTACCAATCCTGGTGTTCTCTGACAAATGCCAAGCGTCCTGCACGGTGTTGGACTGTGAGCACAACCCCCATTTGTGGACATCGGGCCCTCATACCATCCTCATGGAGTCGGTTTCTAACCGTTTGTGCTGCTGACACATGCACATTTGTAGCCTGCTGGAGGTCATTCTGCAGGGCTCTGGCAGTGCTCCTCCTGTTCCTCCTTGCACAAAGGTGGAGGTAGCGGTCCTGCTGCTGGGTTGTTGTCCTCCTACGGCCTCCTCCACGTCTCCTGGTGTACTGCCACTGGTTGCATTAATATCTCAATCAGACTCTTCTGAGGTGGCTCTGCTGAAACAACAAATATTGCAGTCTTGCATCTTGCATGGTCCTGTGTTCTAGGACTTTCTCTCATGATTTTACAATGTCAGGTTCACACAGTGTGACATGTTTATCCTTGAATATCAGTGCTAGTTGTGACACGTATTTAAATCTGGCTTCCTGTCTCAGTTGTTTTGTGTATCTGGCCTGTACATCATACTCACCCACATCTTAGCTTCCACATTACAGTATGACCCTAGGCTGTGTTTGCATGTAACTGGTTGCATGGTGGACCCATCAAATATTAATGGACTCAATAACTCAACCAAGCACAGAGCACATTTTGAAAGATTTATTTAAAAAATCTGGAACTGGTGGGGGCCCACAAACTCATTACTCAAATGTTTAGGAGTAACAAAAATGAAGAAAAAGAGTTAGGTGACCGAAGAAATGACTGGTGAGTTAACCAAACTCAAACAGAATGTCACTAACATCTTAGATGATGGATTAATGGGTGAATTTTCACAAACACTCATGTTCAATAAATTTGAATATGCGTTGAAGTGAGGCTCGTTTGTCAGATTAAAATTATCTTTCTAAAATGATAACCTTTAAACAGCTTTCATTAGGCCTACATTTATGCATTAAAGAAGTTGTTTTTATTGGTCTGATGTAATATTCTAATCCTTAATGTCTCGTTTTCATTAACTAAAAGTGACAAATCTTCATAATAAACAGAAATATATGGTTTAAAACATCAGTCTGTGTGTAAATTGTCTACATAATGTGTTTTACCTAGTATATTAAGTTACTGAAATAAATGAACAATGGTGGCAGGGGTTCATCTTGTAACTGGTGGGTTGCCGGTTCGATCCCTTGCTATGTCTGTCTCAGTCGTCGTTTCCTTGGGCAAGACACTTCACCCGCCTTGCCTACTGATGGTGGTCAAAGGGCTCGGTGGCGCCTGTGTATAGCAGCCTTACTTGTGTCAGTCTGCCCCAGGGCAGCTGTGGCTACAATGTAGCTCACCACTATCAGTGTGTAAATGGGTGGATGAGAGAAGGTAGTGTGAAGCTCTTTGGGGTCTCTGGGAACTTGATAAAGCACTATGCAAGTACAGGCCATTTACCATTTTTGTAAAAATCTAATTTATTGAATATGACTGCATTAGTTTTAACCTGCATCCTGTTGGCTTCAGCTCACATAATTTACTCTTTATTCAGATTGGTAGACTGCAGTTTGTCAGAGATCAGCTGTGCTTCCCTGGTCTCAGCTCTGAAGTCCAACCCGTCCCATCTGACAGAACTGGACCTAAGTAAGAACAAACCGAACGATGATGTTGTGAAGGAGCTCTGTGATTTCCTGAAGAATCCCTCCTGCAAACTTGAGACACTGAGGTAAAACACTCTGTTTTAGATTTGCGCTTAGCTCATTTCCATTAGACCTTACTCTCAAACCTACCACCTGCCCATTAATATTTTCTGACATCTTTAGAAACTTCGTAAGATAACCATGATTTATTTTTTTATTCAGATTGTGGGGCTGCGGTTTGTCAGAGCTCAGTGGTGTTTCTCTGGGCTCAGCTCTTAGGTTCAACCCTTCCCATCTGACAGAACTGGATCTGAACGAGAACAAAAACCTGAGAGATGCTGGAGTGAAGGAGCTCTGTGGTTTTCTAGCGAGTCCACTTTGTACACTAAAGATAGTAAAGTAAGACACCGTGCTGTACCTTTGTTCCAAGATTAATATGAGGTGAAAGCTGTGCTAACACTAACCTATAATATAATTATCCACACCCAGGATCTTTCAAGGGTTTAGTACATTTTGTTTTCATAATTTCCTGATGTCATATAACATAAGTTTATTTATATTCACATTGGTTTATACAAATTAGGTTTATTTGCTGGTTTTTGCACCAATTAAAACAAACAGGAACACTTTAACAAAACAAATTTTGCAAATGTTTTGTCCAAATTCCAAATTATACTTAATGGCTGTGCAGATCTTGATAAAATTATTCAACTTCCTTCATGAAAGGCAACCTTAGTACAAATCACACTTATCTCAACATGTATATCATGTTTGCAACAAATCTAATTTGTTGCAAACATGATATAGAGCCAGAAACCACCTTCTGGCAGGATTGCAGAGGAATCTAAGCCCACTCCTCTGGCAAAGCTCTCCAGTTAACCAGTACTCTTCACTTTGTGTACTGCAGCTGTCCTTTTCTGTTTGTTTATTGATTGAAACAGGACTGTGTATAATTGCAGTAATTTAACATATGACAGTGGGGAGCAGCTCTTTTCATGCTGCTCTCCACTTCTGGAGCTCCTCACCCAAGATAAGTCTGAAGCTGAGGTATATAAAGCTGGGTTACAGGTGGACGCTCACATTCAAAGCATGTTGCTGTCTCAGGTCTGCGTGTATAAGGTTATGTGTGCTAATTATTTGTTAGCTGGTGTGGGCGTTTTTATTGGCACCAGCATCTTTATCTGGAAAGAGGAATATGTTTTGAATAAAAGTGTAGTGTCCCATTATTAAATGGATCAAATTTTATCCATGCAAGGTGTGAAAACCGATGCATCTTGGTTGAATCCCTAAAACTGTATCCTTTAAATCTGCTCTACTGTAGCTTATATAAAGAGAAAAAAACAGAGAGAACATAAAGTTAAAAACTGAAATAACAGCAAATAATGCAAAATTGGAGAGTAGTAGGAGAATGTAGCGAAGAGGGTTAAAGTGGTCATTATGTCCTCCAGCAGCCTAAGCCTATAGCAGCATAACTACAGAGATAGCTCAGGATAACCTAAGCCACTCTAACTATAAGCTTTATCAAAAAGGAAAGTTTTAAGCCTAGCCTTAAAAGTAGACAGGGTGTCTGCCTCACGGACTAAAACTGGGAGCTGGTTCCACAGGAGAGGAGCCTGATAACTAAAGGATCTGCCTCCCATTCTACTTCTAGAGACTCTAGGAACCACCAGTAAACCTGCAGTCTGAGAACAAAGTGCCCTATTAGGAACATATGGACCAATCAGATCTCTGATGTATGATGGAGCTAGATCATTAAGGGCTTTATATGTGAGGAGGAGAATTTTAAATTCTATTCTGGATTTAACAGGGAGCCAATGAAGGGAAGCTAAAATAGGAGAAATATGATCTCTCTTTTTAATTTTCATCAGAACTCTTGCTGCAGCATTTTGAATCAGCTGAAGGCTTTTAACTGCATTTTGTGGACATCCTGATAGTAAAGAATTACAATAGTCCAGCCTTGAAGTAACAAATGCATGGACTAGTTTTTCAGCATCACTCCTGGACAGGATATTTCTAATTTTGGCAATGTTCTGGAGATGAAAGAAGGAAATCATAGAAACCTGTTTAATATGGGATTTAAATGACATGTCCTAGTCAAAGTTAACACCAAGGTTTTTTACTTTATTATCAGAGGTCAATTTAATGCCATCCAGGTTAAGTGATTGACTAAGCAGTTTCTTTTTTAAAGACTCCGGTCCAAAGACAACAACTTCTGTCTTGTCTGAATTTAGAAGCAAAAAATTTAACGTCATCCAAGTTTTTATATCTTCAAGACATGTTTGTAGTCTATCTAACTGGTTGGGCTCATCAGGATTTATGGATAAGTAAAGCTGAGTATCATCAGCGTAACAGTGAAAATTTATCCTATGCTGCCTGATAAATTGACCTATTAGAAGCATATATATAGTAAAGAGAATTGGCCCAAGTACTGAACCCTGTGGTACTCCACAATTAACCCTGGAGTTTAAAGATGATTTATCATTTACATGAACAAACTGGAATCTGTCAGACAAATAAGGGCGCGTTCACACTTCCCTACTCCAAGTAGCCCCAGGAGACATTTTCAAACTCTTTCATCTTCAGATTCACACTCTCCTTCTACTTAAATGTGCTGCTATTACCTCACATCCTCTCATCTGGTTTTGGTACAGTGGGACACAGCAAGCATTCACACTGCAATCGAACCGCTACTGGGTCCGGATAAAACTTACCGAGACTGTCAGTTGTAAATGTGCCAGGGTCCGGTTCTCTGGTCTGTTTCATGGCCCAGAATGGGTTCACACCGGCGTGATTCAAACATGAGTGCAGAACCTGAGTTTGTATTGATGGAGCTGCTGGTGGAGCTGACAGAGTTTAAGAGCTGAAGTCAGCAGGTCTTTATTGAAGCAGCAGCATGTTGTCATTAATATTAATGAGAGCTCTTTAACTGGTTCTGTTGGACTGTTTTAACCTGCATCCTGTTGGCTTCAGCTCACATGTTTTATTCTTTATTCAGATTGAAGGGCTGCAGTTTATCACAGATTAGCTGTGCTTCTCTGGGCTCAGCTCTGAAGTCCAACCCATCCCATCTGACAGAACTGGACCTGAGTGTGAACGAGCTGAAAGATTCTGGAGTGAAGGAGCTCTGTGGTTTTCTACAGACTCCTCTCTGCAAACTACAGATATTGAAGTAAGACACCATGTTTTAGTTTACTTCTGATATTTCTGATGTGAAAGTTGTGTTGACACTAAACTGCAGACATATGGCTGATATTATACTGATCTACACTGAGGATCTTCATGGTAAAGTCTGGTTTCTTCTCCACTGGTTTGGTCTAGTTCAAGTTTCTTTTTTTTTTCAAACTTCCTCCCATGATTTATTAAATAATGAGCAGAAAACATGAAACAATGAGTTGAATTTCAGTGTGGGGTTGCAGCTATTATCCATAACTTCCCAGAATCCAGTGGATTTAGAGCTGATAATGCAGGAAATTCCCACTCCCATTCCCAGCAGCATTATTTAATAATGTTGAGCCAACATAGGCAGCGGTGTGGAACGCAGGAAGAATCCCAGAAACTCTCTAAGACTTCAGTCCTGGAGAGGACACTTGGTGCTCCCGTTCTCCTCCTCTGTACGAGGCTACGAGCTCCCGGTGCTGCTGTTGCATCTCTCAGTAACATCTACAGAGAGGGTGGATGATCTGGACTGGAAGGTGGAGGCATTGTTAGGCTTTAGTGTCCCTGCCCATCATCTCCAATGTTAGTAGCTGTATGTTTGTGTTTTCATCCAGAGAATGTTTCCCTTGTTTTAATGATCTGTGGTCAAATGGTTTTATTAGAAATAAGAAGAAAAACTGCTGATAAAGAGGAAGATAGAAGACATGAAAAATACTGATGGTTCATTTATTTTAATGTTTTTAATCTCTTTAAACCTTCATCAGATCAGTTTTTCTATATTTTCTTCATGATGACTTTAAAACGGTTCAGTTCATATTTCTGTGAATAATTTGATAGAATTCAGCTGAAAAACAAAGTTCATATCTTCTATTCTAGTAAATATTTCCTGAGTTTGTCCCTGGACTTGGAGCCAGTGTTTAATTGTGTCCCTCTGTGTAACTGAGTTGGACCCTCTGATCTAAGGTCAGAACAGGACAGCATTCGGACCCCCAGTGTGTATAAATCCCCCTCATGTGAAGCAGGTCAGAGGGGATTCAACCCAATTTAGAAAAGTGAATTTCATCTCCTGGAATCTGTCTGACATTAACAAATATATAATCACTGATTGATGCTTCAACACTTTTAGAAGCTCTGGAATAATTTTACTGACTAAAATACTCAAACACAACATGTCTCAGTACCAGGTTCTGGTTCTGTGTGTTTCAGCTCTTCAAGTCAGTTTTCCATGAAATATTCTCCATGACATCATGTTTTTATGGATGTGAAATAATTCAAATAGTTGAATTTATCTGCATTAATCTACATTTGTTCATATTTCCTCCAAAATTCCTCCTGACTTGATTGTTTTCTGTGAAACTTGAATAATTTGGCTGCAGAACCTGAGTTTGTATTGATGGAGCTGCTGGTGGAGCTGACAGAGTTTAAGAGCTGAAGTCAGCAGGTCTTTATTGAAGCAGCAGCATGTTGTCATTAATATTAATGAGAGCTCTTTAACTGGTTCTGTTGGACTGTTTTAACCTGCATCCTGTTGGCTTCAGCTCACATGTTTTATTCTTTATTCAGATTGTGGGGCTGCAGTTTGTCAGAGATCAGCTGTGCTTCTCTGGGCTCAGCTCTGAAGTCCAACCCGTCCCATTTGACACAACTGGACCTGAGTCAGAACAACAACCTGAAGGAGTCAGATGTTCAGCAGCTGGAGGATCTTGTAAAGAGTCCAGACTACAAACTGAATCATGTGTAAGTAGATGTTTGATGTGAGTCCAGCCGCTGTCAGCAGTATTGTTCTGAACCCAGTTAGCATCACAGCAAAGATCCAGTGTTCCCAGTAAAGCTGTAGCTTCTCAGTGGGAGGAGAATGGTGACAGGCTTCCTGATTGGACACAGAGACATCAATCAGCCAATCAGATGAGCCAGAAGCTTGTTGTGTTCCTGTGTTTGTGTTGATGTGAAGATGACTGTTGCTGTTGTGTTCATGTCTACAGGAAATAAAGCTGGATTCCAGCTGACAGCTTCCAACATGTATAGAGACAGTGGTCCTCATTCATCAGACTGTGGTAACATCAGATCTGATCTCAGACTGTTTGTTCTCTCATTTCAACAGGAAACAACTGATCAGGTTCATCTTTGTCACAGCTCTGAGATCAGTCTGACTGCAGCCTGGAAACCACTGGCTCTTATTTCACAAACCATCATTACATTTAGTGACCATGTGGTCTTTATACAGAGCAGAAGCTCTGCTGAAGTCCACTCATCACATCTGGACATGTGTCCTTCTGTCATTAGCTTCATCCAGATGTGTTCAGGGACAGCCTCCATGTTTGTTTGTCAGCTGATGTTTCAGAAACAGATGAGATGTTCATCAACAGCCAGAGTTTGTGTGTTTAAATGGAGCAGCAGTTGACATGTAGCAGCAGTAAATAATCACTACAGTGTTGGTGCAGAAATGAAGCCTTCATGACTCTCAGCAGTTGGTTTCCACTGTGGACTGGAGTGAAACCTGCAGAGGAACCAGACTTGATGCTGAAAGTGTGTGCAGGTGTGTGAGCTTGGAGCTCAGTGTGTTCACTCCAACACGTTAACATGAGAGCTGAAAGGAAGCTGGCTACGCTCCACAGCTGCTCCACAGCTGCTCTGAACAGGACTGAAGTCCCTGCTGCTCTTTATACTGGATGTGCTGCATCACTGACTGACAGCTGATGGAGAGAGGCTGGAAACACTCATTGATCTCCTCTGTTGCTCCTTCTTCTCTCTGCAGGTTGAGGGCAGATTGATGATCTTTGTTCAGGAGAGAAGCTGAGCTGTGTCCTGATGATCCACAGAGGTTGAAGCTGCAGCAGTTTGAGTTTAAAGAGACTCTGACTGGATCCTGATGATGAACTCTGAGTTTAGAGATTTTTATCCTGTTTATTTTCTAATGTCTGTCATTTAGTGTCTGATATTGTTTGTCTCTCTGGACCAATGAAGATGAAATTAAACCTCAATTCAGACGTTTTCGGGCTGCATGTTTTCTTCATTGTGATGCAGTTTTTACATCTTTTTATTAGATTTTAGATGTTTGATGCTAATGTTTCAGCAGCTCTTGTCATTTTATCTGTTGCTGCAAACATCTCAGAGAGTAAATGATGGTTTCTTCAATCAGAGGATGAAGCTTTTCTTGATGATTTTAAATCAGATATTTTTTATTTCCTTCTTTCTGACGGTAAAATATAAACTTAGTAAAGATAAAGTTTCTTCTTCTCTAGCATCTCCTTTGGTGAGCATTGGAAACACTTTCTGTAGCAGCTCAGAAACTTTCAGATCATGTTTGGAGGATTTTCTCTGTTCTTGCTGCAGAACGGTTCTGGTTCTGTTGGATCTGTGGCTCATCATGCAGCTCAGCTCTGCTGAGGTCAGAACATAGATTTTAATTTTTTTTATGGCACTAGAGGCCTTTATTTTTTGCTGGGTCCAGGACTCAGACCGCGCACTTTGACCCCTACACCACCAGCACCGCGCCCCAGAACACAGATTTTAATTATGTTCACTGTGGATGTTGAAGAAAAATAGATTTTTTTTTTTAAACATGAATCTTTAACTTTTTTCATTAAATGTTTGTAGGAATCTTAGAGGAATATTTATCTTTCTTTTTATTCCTTCTCTAATATTTCTTCTCTAGATGTTTCCTCTGGTTTCCAGCCTTCATTCTGTCTCCACCAGGATAGACCAGGAGGTGGCGCAGGTGAGCAGATTCAGGTTTCTATGGAGCCACATGATCAGGAACCTTAAATGGAGTCCAAACAGCAGACTGTGGTTCCTCAGGAACCTGAGGAGAAACCACATCTCTGCTGCTCTGATGAGGATGTTTATCTGAGCTCAACAGAGAGCAGATGGACCTACTCCATCCTGGTCTGGTTCTGAACCCGTTCAGAGGCAAACTGGGCCGCTCTCCACACGGTACCGAACATCATTGGTCTCCCTGAAAGACATCTACAGGTCCAGCTGCAACAGCAGAACCTACAGAACACTCTTCCCTCTATATCATGTGTTTCCATTGCTGCCCTCTGGGGGGCGCTACAGGGGCCTCAAGTGGTGCACCAGGAGACTGAGGACCAGTTTTTAACCTTCAGTTGTCCAAGAACTTCATTCTGGACCTCCTGTACCAGCTCCACCATCTTTGGACCTGCTGATGTGAACAACTGAGCCGCCACTGAGAAGAACTTTAATATCTTTAAGCTCTTTAAGTTTCATTTAAAATGATTTTTAGATTATTCACTAAAACTAGAATCAGTTTCTATCTGTGTGAGAGTGATGAAAGCTGCTGGAAATTAACTTCTATTGTCTCCAAAGACAAGAAAGACCTTCATTCTGTCTCCATCATGGTCACATGGTTGGACTTGTGGGTCCAGCTGATAGGTTCTGTGGTTCCTGAGTCCAGATATTCCACCAATGTGGTTCTTTGTTAGCAGGTCAGCTTTAAGGAAGGTGTGGAGCCATGATTGACCACAGATGGACTCAGGAAGGACTTCCAGTCCAGCCCCAGCAGGCTGGAGGAGGGCTGTTGTCATTAAGGATGATCTGGTTGGACTGAAGATCATCTCCAGAGCTGCTGCCAGTTTCTGGAAGCTTCTCTCTTCAAGCAGAAGTCTGCAGTGTTCAATAAGGATGTGATGTTTCTGCAGGACATGCAGCCAAGTCCTCCACTGCTGGTCTTTCTATGCTGAAGATCCCTGATAGCTGCTGCAGGCCAGCTGACCTCCTTGTCTGGGTCTGGGACAAGAACATCTTGGATAGACATCCAATTATTTCTCCTCTTTTCTCCTTCCCTTCTTCCTCTCCTTTCAGCTCCATACTGGTTTTTATTTTCCAGTTTTCAGCCTTAGAACAGCTTCTAAATGTTATTCCTGCTGTAAAATGTTGTGAAAAAGTAGAAATGTCAAATAAATCCTCAATTTATTACTCAAATAAGGTATTAAAAGGGTAAATTAAAATGTGAATCCTCTATATGGTTAAATGATATATGAATATTTCAGCCATTTTATAATTTTTACTTCCTGTGCTACAGTACATCATGAAATAATTTAAACTGCTGGTGTGTCCCAGTAAATGAGCATAGACATCTGATTGGTTAACCTGTACAGCCACTCAGCTGTCGACCAATCACCTTTTCTATACTAGTTTTAGTGCTGCAGTGATTTTGGTTCATAAGCCTGATCAAATAAATTCATGATGAGCTGCAGCACATGACCATGAAGTGAAAAATATGATTTCTATATTTATTTATTGAAGAGAAATATTTATTTATTGCATCTCGAGTCTTATTGAAAAATTTCACATGTATAAATATTACTTTGTGACTTTTACTGTTTGAATGTTGGCACTGATGGCTTTCCAAACGCTACACCCTGGTTGGATCAAATCGTTTGTATTTTCGGCTCCTGCTGGTGGGACATGTTTAGATTTGAGGTCCAAATGCCAGGCGCCGAACCGTCCTTCAGCAGTCTTGGAAGTCCAGTTTCTCAGCAGGTTGAGCCTCTCTGTAGAACAGGATCTTTGTTTTATTGATGGGTCTCTAGGATCCAGCAGCAGGTAGAGATATGCAGCCTGAATCGGTCATTCTGCTCCAGGTCCATCTCTCTGGTACACAGAACCAGAACCTTCTCTCAGCAGCTGCCTCTAGCCCTGCAGTTCTCTCTCCTGCTCCGCTGTGACCTACAGGTTCCAGATGGTCTTTAAGCTAATGGATGTTTTAATGAGAGCAGGTCCATCAGGTAAAGTTAGTCTGGCTGCACTCGTTCCTATAGATTGATGTTATTACCTGATCGTCCTCAGCGCTGCACCTGCACACTGGATTTAAGCAGGCTGAACATTTGTTTTTATGCTTTAGTGAACTAGAACATTTATAAAATGCTACAGAACAGATATTTACAACAAAAGGTTGGAAACATTTCATACATGAGGATTTAGGGAAGTTTCTAAAAGATAATTAAAGTTTATCGTGTGAACTCAGTTTCATAGTGTCTATGTTCATGTTGAAGCAAACTAAAAATACATTAAAATGAGGCTTTTAAAGTCAAAATGTGAAAGTGTGAATATGAGATTTATTGCAGCGACTTCAGGAGACAAACAAGCTGCTGAGGGGCTGAAGTTGGACCGTTCCTTGTTCGACCCGCTCGTCATAGAAAAAGAATCCACTGAGGTCCAAAGTAAAAGTCTTTTAATTACAGTATTAAAGAAAAAATAAACGATTCAGAATAATGTGTCCAAAGAATATAACTTAACGAACACAAATCACAAAAATCTTGATTGTTAGCAGTCAACAAAAACTACGGCGGCCCACACGTAGGACGCGAGTGGTAAGCTAATAAATAAACTGCAGGTACTGTGGGCAGAGTTTTAAAAACAAGTTAATCATTTATTTAAAATAAAAGACATAGAAAGACAATGAACGGCAGAGTAAAATGGATAAATCTATATAAGGAAGGATGGACTCTTAGCTAGCCCAAGAGAGGGACGGTCCTCTCCGGCAGCCGACCAATCCTCCACGGCCACGGGCGAGTCTCGGCGGCGATCCGACCACTCGTGCTCCAACCCCCGGTCGTCCGTTCTTCGACGGCGGCCAGTCGGATGAATCTCCGCGACAACCAGCCTTCCAGTCCCGTGATCCGTCCAACTGCACAGCTACCTCTTTATTACCAACTTCCGGTCTTCTTCTTCTTCTGGTGTTTAATGGCGGTTGGCATGAATCTGTAGGTGTGCATTACCGCCACCACTGGTATGGAGTGTGGTTCAACATGGATTAATATCTTATATACTCAAATTCTATGAAATAATTTTGTTCTTTTTAGGAATCTTAGAATAATTTGTATATGTTTGCTAGATATTGTCTTTTGTAATGAATTTATTATATTAAACATTTCTTTAATCCTTTCAAATTCTCTCTTCATGCTTTTTCTTTCCAGCTCATATTTCTGACACTCTATAAAAATATGTTCAATTGTTTCATTTATCCCACAGTGGTCACATTGTCCTGTATTATGTTTATGTATTTTAAACAGTTTATAATTAAGTCCTGTATGTCCTAATCTTAATCTTATTATTCTTTCATCCTTTTTATTCCTTCTTCCAGATCTTATTTCTCCTACTGCCTTTTTAATCCTATAAAACCATCTTCCTTTTCTTTCTCCATCCCACCTTTTCTGCAATTCTTCCTTCAATTTTTAGTTTGATGATGCTCTTTTCCCCTGATTTACCTAAATGTACTGTAAAATTGACATGATTTTGTGTTGCCTTCTTAGCCATCTCAGTTCCTTTCACTCCAATATGTGCTGGAACCCATAAAACTATTATTAATAAATCCATCATTTGTAGTCTGAATAAAGTTTGCTGTATTTCTAGTAAAATGTCTGACCTGCTGTCTGAATGGTTGTTTAAACTCAATAATACTGAGCTTGAATCTGAATAAATGATTGTTTTTAAAGGTTTTATGTCTTCCACCCACTGTACTGCTAAAAGTATTGATAACATTTCTCCTGTGTATACTGATAAACCATTTGTGATTCATTTTCCTATTTTTAATTGAATATCCGGTACTATGAAGGTATTGAAAATAATTAATAACATAAAATAATAACATATTCCTGTACTATATTTAACTCTAATATACATGTTCTTTTCTTTTTTTCCATTAAAGACATATCTACCTGTGCTTCTGGTAAAATCCAGGGTGGTACAACAGCTAGTGGCAGTATCAGACTTATTACTGTATTTTGTACATGAAACTCTTCTGTATCTTTTTAAATTTTTTCCCAGCATGGCTTCAATATTTCTCGTGTTGGATGATCCAGGTTATTGCCTTGTAAATGTATCCAATAATTTATTGTTAATTGTGTTCTCCTTAAATCTAACGGCATTTCTCCCATTTCTACTTCGACTGCTGTTGTTGGGGTTGTTTTAAAAAGCTCCTGAAAAACGTCTTAATGTTTGATGTTGTATAATATCTAATTTTTCCAGATGTGTCTTTGCTGCTGAACCATATATAATACTTCCATAATCTATATTTGATCTGATCAATCCTGTGTTAATTTGTTTTAACGCTTCCCTGTCTGCTCCCCAGTCACTGCCAGCCAAACATCTCATAATATTTAATACTTTCTTACATTTATCATTTTCTGAATATGTATATTTTATAGGATTTTCTCATCAAACCATATTCCTAGAAACTTTATACTTTTAACTTGTTCTAATTCTTGATCATATCATTTTAATTTTATTTCCTCTCTTATTGCTTTCTGTGTAAATACCATAACTTTTATTTTCTCAACTGAGAACTTGAATCTCCATTGAGAAGCTCATTCCTCCATCCTTCTTATCTCAGCCTGTATTTTCTTTCCAGTTATCTTTATATTTCTCCCTCTTTTCCATATGGCTCCATCATCTGCAAAAAGTGAATAACCTATTTATTTTCTAATGTCTGTAAATACATAATTTATCATTATGGTGAACAATAATGGACTTATTATACTACCTTGAGGTGTTCCATTTTCTACGACATATTTTGTTGAAACTTCTTGATCTATTCTAACTTGAAGATTTCTATTTGTTAAAAAGTTTTGAATTCATTTAAACCCAGTAATTTTCCTTTAATTTAATTTAATCAATAATCCTTCAACCCACATCATGTCATAAACTTTCTCTATGTCAAAAAATACAGCTACTACACTTTCTTTATTAACTTGCTCTCTTCTGATTTTATGTTCTAAACATAACGTTGGGTCATTAATATTTCTCTCTTTTCTAAAACCACTTTGCACCTTAGAAATGTACCCGTTGATATTCAAATAATATGTTAATGTATTATTAATAATTTCTTCCATTATTTTGCATATATGTGATGTTAAAGCAATGGGTCTATAATTTTCCTGGTTTAGTTGTTGGTTCGATGATTGATTCCTTTCAGCTCTGAGGCAGCTCCTCCTCCTTCCAGACTTTATTATAAAGCTCTAATATGACGTCTTTAGATGTTTCACTGAGATGTTGTATCATTGTGGATCAGATCTGATCTTTACCAGGTGCTTTATTCTTTATTTTCCTGAGTACAGAGTTCAGTTCAGCTTTTGTAAACCGTTCATTCATTAAGTTATTTGTTTCTTCAGTATTCTGTAGTAAATCTTTGTATTTCCTCCCTTTCCTTCCCTCATCAATAATGTTACTTAAACTATGAATTTTATTGAATGTTTTAGCTAGTATTTCAGCTTTTTCTTCATCTTTTATTATAGTTGTGGTTTTTGCTTCTAATATTGGATATTCATATTCTTTCTTAATACCATTTATCGTTTTAATTATTTTCCATATTTTATATATTTTTGTTTCTCTCCCTACCGTACTGCAAAAATTCCTCCAATATTCTCTTTTTGCATTCCTAATAATTTTCCTCACCATTGCTTGTTTTCTTTTATATTCAATGAGGTTCTGAAATACTGGATTTCTTTTAAATGCTTTATTTCTTAATTTTATTACTTCTCTACATTCACTGGTCCACCATGGTACCATTTTCTTATCACATCGTCTTCCTCCTTTCTTTATTGAATTTTCTGCAGCTTCTATAATTATCTCACAAACACATTCATTTATATTATTTACATCCTTTGTCATGTCTATTTTACCTAGATTTTTTTCACTGAGATATTTAAATTTAATCCAGTCTGCCTTATTAAAATTCCATTTATTTATTTTTATATTCTTCATATTTAATGTTAATCCTGTTCTGATCTTAATGGGATAATGATCACTACCTATTGTTGTATTTCTATCTATATTCCACTCACATCTACCAGCTAATGAATTTGATACCAAAGTTAAATCAATTACTGACTCTGTTTCTGTTCTGACATTAATTCTTGTACCCCTTCCATCATTAAGACATGCTAAATATTTTGTTTCTATCACTTCTTCCATAACTTGTCCATTTTTATCATTATACTTTATCCATATTGTGCTATTAGCACCATATTACTTTCTCCTCCAGATATTCTAACATCTCCTCCATCAACTCCATTGATAATGTTTTACATGGATTATAAAAATTAATGATCTTACAAATTTCAACAAGTATATACTCTAAATCTTTACCTTTTCCTAATACTTGATATTGAACTCTTTTCTTTATAAATATCACACACCCTCCTCCATTTCCTTCTGGTCGATCTCTTCTTAAACTATCATAACCTTTAATAACTAAATCTAATGTTGGTTTTAACCATGTCTCCTGTACATAAATCCCCTCTGGTTTCTCTTCAAGTTTATTAATAAATCCTTTCAGTTCTTGTCTGTTAGCTATCAGACTTCTAGCATTTCATTGTAGTTTTATCATAGATTATCAGCTGAGGTTCCTGGTCTCTCCTCTGTTTCCAACCTCTTATTGATGTTCTCCCAAGATCCCTCTTTGAAACCCAGACATTTTTCTGCTCCTCTCACAATTATTTTTATTTTTTCAGTTTTATGTTTGGCCTGGTCAGTGCAATTGATGATGTAAGCGATGAATTGTATTAATTTTTCTACCAATAATGTGATATTCTCCTCTGTTTGCAGTTTTTGAGGAATTTGTCTCTTTTTGTTCCATCTTTCTTATCTTTTGTTCTTTCACACGTTTGACTGTTTCTGCATAACTTGTATTTTTGCTCATCTTAACATGTTGGATTTTCTTTTGCTGTTTTTCTCACCTCACATCCTCCATATGTAACTCTTTGTTGACCTCCACAGTTACATTTTTCTTGCTCTTCTTTACAGTCTTCTATCTTGTGATTTTCTCCACACTTTGCACACCTCTGCTTTCCTTTGCAAACTGCTGCTATGTGTCCATATCTCTGGCATTTATAACATCTAAGAGGTGGAGGGATATATGGTCTTACTTGGAAGCTCAAGAATCCTATTTTTATGTTTTCTGACAAGATTGTTTCTGCAAATTCAATCACTGACAGACTTCCTTCTCTTTCTCCGTTAACAGTTTTTGATCATCTCTTCAGCGAGTTCACTTTTGCACCAGTAATGCTTCTTTTTATTTAGTCTAAATCTTCATCCAGAAGGAAACCAAAAATCACCCCCGGATTGATTTATTTTCTCCTAAGATCTTTCTCTCTACAACCATTTTTTTCCAATGCTCTCTACATGTAAAGCCTTCATTTTTTGTTCTTCATTTTTATACGTCACTAATAAGTTTCCGTCTGTTAATACTTTCACCATTTCTACATCTCCTATTTTCTTTTTTATTTCTCTAGAAATCACTATCAGGTTAGGTTATTATGTTCATCCTCATTCCTTACTTTTAATATTATTTTAAATTCTTCCTTCAGTATTTTCCTTCTAACTATTCTCTCTTCATCAGAGCTGCTTCCTTCCAACTCTCGCTTGTTACCCTGACTTTCAAACATCCCTCCTTCCTCCTTTTTCCCACGTCCTCTTCCTCACCCCCTACCTACTGGTGTCCATCCCTCAAAATCCATATCTTCTCCTTCTCCTGCCTGTCCTTCCATCCGAACCATTCATATACCAGTTTATGCCTTATTCCATTGTTTCCAGTATGAAAGCAAGTTTATCCAGTAAATCAAAAGAAAGCTGGAGGGAGCTTGTCAAGCAGTAGCCCAACTTCCCAGTCTGCACGCTGCTTAGCTAATGGAGAACACCTGTGCCGCTGCAGCGGGCGTCTCCAGGTATGAGTGGTCCATCACCTCAAAGGCAAAACAAAATCAAGAAAACATGCAATACAACAAACCAACAATTGAACCCAAACTAATCTAATAAGAAAAGTAAATTACTTCAAAATATAAGAAAAATAAAATGAACTCAAAAGGAAAAAACGAGCCCCCCCCCCCCCCCCCTCTCTCTGCCTTGATACTCAGGCAGGTGCGTTAATATTCCCCATCACCTGAACTCCGCCCATCTCCAGTTGACCCACACATTAACAAACATCTTACAAACCAGCCCAATTTCATTTATGGCTCCTACATTAGTTCCTATAGCGGTTCTGTCTGCATGCAGGAACTGTGAGGCGCCGACCCGAGGGAAGGAGCTGATACTCTGACTGAAGGATGTTATTGGGGTCTGAGATCATTTTCTGGGCCTGTCTGGTTATTGTTTCATCAAAGATGTTCTGAAGTGAGGGATGCTGCTCGACTCCCATCAGCTTCATAGAGCTTTGTGTGAGCCAGGTGAGCTGGGCCTTCTTTAGAACAGACAGGTTACCGAACCAGGCCGAGATGCTGTATCTGACGATGCTCCATATTACGGCATGGTAAAATAGCAGCTTCACCTTCTGACTGACACTGAAGGCCCTGAGCCTGTGGAGGAAGTTCAGTCGCTGCTGGACGCTGGTGCAGACATAGTCAACCTGAGCATGCCATGTGAACTTATTGTCTGTTTGTATTTCCAGGTATTTATAAGAATCCACCTGGGCAATACTGTGATGATGGAGGACCACTGGTGAGTGGTCTCCAACAGACTTTGGGTCAAAGATCATTTCCTGTGTTTTTGGACATTAAGAACCAGGAAGTGTTCCTCCCATCACTGAATAAAACTTTGGATCTGCTGTCTGTATGTTATTGAACCTGTTAGATCTGACATGAGGCAGAGGATGGCTGTATCATCAGAGAACTTAAACATGTAGGTGTTGGGTGTATTACAGATGCAGTCATTGGTATATAGGGTGAACAGGACCGCTGAACTGACACACCCATGGGGGCGCCGGTGCTGATGGTGAGTGGATCAGACAGAGACCTGTTCACCCTGACCTGCTGAGACCGATTAATGAGGAATGAGTGAAACCATCTGATTATAAATGGGTTAAAGGTCATCTGTTTCAGAGCGGTCAGAAGAATAAATGAACTAAAAGTCATGAATTAAAATCAACATAACTCACAATGCTGGATAACAAAGGTCCCTTACTTCTCCCACAGAAGAACAGAAAGAAGAGGGCAGAAGAAGGGAAGACGCTCTTTATATACAGGGGGAACCCAAAAACGTGACACGCAGACAACAAATAAAAGGTTCCATCGTCAGGTGGCAAATAATTCATAATTTTGTGGAATTATACAAACAAAAAAAAAAAACAACAATTAAAAACAAGAACACACATTTAGTCACACCTGTTAGACGTCTTTAATGAAGAAACTTCTCCTGGTGTCTCCGTCCACAGATCCTCCAGTCCTACGTGCCGGTCCTGGTGGGATAGTAATGGGCCTGAATGAAGGAAAATGACACAAATACAGGATCTGTTGATCATTACTGTCTCATCCTGCTGTGATGGAAAGAAAGAAATGATTTAACCTTAATGAGGGTTTGAAGAGATGAAGAACTTACTCAAAGATGTAAGGAGAGAAAAAACAAAGAGAAGAAAAAGAGACAAATCATTATGACCATCATTACATTTGGTAAAAGAAGGTGGAAGCTTGCTTCGTCCCAACTGTGAAGTAGAAGTGTGGCAGCATCATGTCAGGTGAGTGACCTCTAATCGATGGAAAGATCTGGAAGGAAATCATTTTGGCTGAGGTCTGGAACTTTTTATTCATGTAAAATACAAGCAGGAAGAAAAAATATTTTAACTGTGTAAAAACAAAAACATAGGAGAAATATATTACATAACCTGACAGTAAATTGTTGTTAAACATGTATAAAAACATTTAAAGGGTGGACAATGAGTATGTCAGGTCGTATAGCAAACCTGCGCCAACCTTACTGTGGAAATACATTGGTTATCGTCCAGAGGTCCATGAAAGACACCAGGATACGGTTGGCTGATGACCTCTGGACACCTCTTTCACAAATTGGAGAAGAATCATTTGTCACTAAAATATATTTCTTTATGCTGAAAAAGGTCCCAAAGAAGACACATAATTCTAGAAACAGCAAAGCTAATTGATAAAATGAAGAAAGACTTCCATACTGGGAGCTGTTTGGTAGAGAAATGAGAGCAGCAGCACAGACTCCTAACTGTTTTTATCAGACTGTAGTCAGTATTAACTCCAGCACACAACAACTGTTAGGAGTTCTACTGTTGAACTGGTTCTGAAACAGACTTTTGAAAAACACTTAGAATAAGAGTTGGGCTACTTGTAGCAAACCATGTGATCTTTATCTATAGGTGGACAGTCAACCATGGTGACAAGCTCTCTATTTATCGTAGTGGTTCTGTGATATGCTACGTCTCGTTACGTCACGCTACGTCATGCTATGTCACGCTACGTCACGCTATGTCATGCTATGTCACGCTACGTCTCGCTACGTCACGCTACGTCATGCTATGTCACGCTACGTCACGCTACGTCATGCTACGTCACGCTACGTCACGCTGCGTAATGCTACGTCAGGCTATGTCACGCTACGTCACGCTACGTCACGCTATGTCACGCTACGTTACGCTACGTCATGCTACGTCACGCTACGTCACGCTATGTTACGCTACGTCACGCTACGTCACGCTACGTCACGCTATGTCACGCTACGTTACGCTACGTCACGCTATGTCACGCTACGTCACGTCACGCTACATCTCATGTATGTATGGTGTGTTTATTTCACCAGAAAATGTCTTTTGTTTTGTTGTTTTAAACTTTGTTTGTATTGGGAGTTTTATTTCTGGTGTTACAGTGCCCTCTAGTGGGTCTGTGCTGTATTATCTGCTATCTCGCTAGTTTGCATTGAATGTTGCTGGGAGAGGCAGGTTTCTGACGCAGCTCGGTTTTAAAAGAGGGATTTCAGTGTAATGTCATTTACGTTGCGTACAGTGATTCCTACATGACCAGTATCATAAATGTTTGTGAAAATAGTTGTTTTAGGTGACTTGTTAAGTTTTTTAAATGAATTCTGAGAGCACAAGAAAGCTTAAACTATAGTCACATTGTTTTACATGTATATATTAACACTCTCCTTTTTATCCTCACATGGAGTAGATTTTGTATTTCAATTTACATTTTTTTCATGTTAGTGAGGACTGAGTCTACACTTGTGCTCTTTGTTACTTTTGTGAAGGTTGCAATAAAGTGCTGTTGAGGTAAAATAATTCTACCAGATATAATAATACGGCCTCAACCTCACCCCAGTCCAGATGTCGTGAGAAAGAACAGATGAAGAGCAGGAAATTAAGATTAACACAAGTTTAATTTGGTAAATAATAAGTCCAATGATTTCCAATGCATAATTAAATACAAAAGAATGATACAGAGAAAGATTACCTAAGGCCTTAAGGAGAGACCCGGTCAGCAGCAAAGCTAGGCTGGATTCACCCAGTGGTCTGTCTTACAATCAGTGTTAAACCATTTTATTCCCTTACTTCAAAGCTGACGGTTTGTTTACGAAGCCACAGGGTCACTAATGGAGTTTTCTACGTTCCTGTGTCCCCACTATAAGTTAGTTACTTCCTATGGGAGTACTTTATTGTCTATATCATGACTAACAGCCGGCATTTACTGCTCACAGTTGCTGGGAACATCCTGACCTGGGGTTGACCTTTCCTCCAACCTGAAGCCTGCTGTGACCTCTGTGACCTCTCTCTCTCAAGCTCACAATACATGTTATATCTCAGTTTTATGCATACACATGCAAACTGAACATATAAATGATTTTAATTCTCAACAGTGCCAGCAGAATCTGTCATCAGTATCCTCCTTCGAGTGTCTTGCATCTGAACACAACGCAGTGTGGCTGGGACTGCAGACCGTTCCGGCTACACGTGTGCAGCGTTGGTTACAGTGTTTGGTGTCAGCAACAATAAATGTGTTTATAATGATTGGTTCTGGTTCTGATGAGGAACACAGATACTCAGATCTGTTTAAACAAAGGTTGCTGAGAAAGCATAGCTGAAAAACGAAGATGTGTCATGATTTGAGGGTGTTTGGGTTTTAGTAATTCTTATTTCCACTTTACGTTTTGGATCTTGTTCCTGGTATTTTCCTGGCTGTGCTTTAGTTTCTTATTTTTGTTTTCTAGTTCATGTTCTATACGTCATGTTTTCCCGATTAGTTTGTATAATTGGATTTCTGTTTTGCCCTAGTCACGTTTTATTCTCCCTGCATCTGTCAACCTGCAATCAGCTTCTTTTGGTCCACCTGCATCATGTAATCAGTCTTGTTTCCCCTGTACCACACTCCATATATGCACAATCATTCTGTTCATTTCTTGCATGTAAACATGATAACTTTTCAGTTCTTCTGGTCATGCCATGCCTGTTCCTGCCTCCTCCTGAGAGTGAGTTTTGTTTTTTTTTTGGCTTAAAATAAAGCCTTTTTTTATTTATCGTTACACTGCCTGACCGTCTGCATTCTGGGGTCCTCCGCCACACCACGCCTGACAGCATGTGAGAAATTTCAGTGTATCTTCAACAAAGCATCACAAATGTGTGAAAAACTGAGCCTGTCTCCAATTGAAATGCCTCGGGTTCGACACCCTCCCAAACGCCTGGCTGGTAAGGCTGCAGCGCAGGCTCCTCTCTCCTCAGTTGACTATTGCAGAACAGAATTTTTCAAGGTTCTGGACACTGAGAGAATGCAATTCACAGACCGTTTTGAAAATGAAGGGGTGCTTATGATCAGGAAACTTGAAAATGGGCTCTTAACAGGAGTGACAGATGATGTTTTGCTGCAGTACCTAGAAGTGAACAGACCTTCCCTTCAATTGCAGTTAGCAATGTTCGAGTCCAAGTATGAGTATCGGTCAAGCAGTGAAGCTGCTGCCATTTTGCGAGGAATGGTGCCAGAGGTCCGGGCCCTTTTTGGACAAGAGGAAATACTTGTGAGGTTGCTTTTTACTGTGCCTGCTTCGTCTGCTGAGGCTGAAAGAAACTTAGTGGTCTTCTGAGGTCTGCAGCACAATGACGCAGTCCCGGCTCAACAGTGTTGCTGTGTGTCATATCCACGAAAACAAATTAGACAAACTAAATAGTTGAGAAATTGAATTTGTTGTGGATAATGAGAGGCGCAGAAACACATTTGGGTGCTTCAGTTAGATGAAATCAGTGAACTGCTCCATGTATGCAGATATTGTGGGAGACTTCTTTTGAGGATTAGGTGGAGATATTTTTATTTCACCCATAGGTGAGGGTAGGAACGTAGACCGACCGGTAAATCGAGAGCTTCGATTTTCAGCTCAGCTCTCTCTTCACCACAACGGACCAGCACAGCGCCCCCATTACTGCGGCAGCTGCACCGATCCGTCTGTCTTTATTCTCCATTATATCCTTGTGAAATTATGAATGAAATCTGATTAACCACAGTTTTTGGCTTAATGTCATGCAGCAAACTAAGACTTAATTATTAGCTGCTATCAGAATCGGAAATAGTCACTTCAATAAAATCTGAAGTAGGCTAAGCAGGAGAAGCAGAGAGGAGAGAAGCTGCTGTCTGGATGGTGAAGCTCTAAAGTTTGCCTGAAGAAGTTACAATTTTGAGATTTATGAGGAAGTTTTAGTCCCAGCCATGGCAATAACAAGAACAAGGACTTTAAAGCGCAAAACCACGGACTTCTGACCGGGGTTAAGTTAGTTTTAGGAAGGATATTTGTGCTCCGTGGATTCAGCAGGGTCTTCCTCCACTTTGACCCAACAGCCGATTCTACGTGTGATCAGCTGGTTTAGGATGTTATTAACTACAGCGCCCCCTACCTGCGTGTAATTCAAAAAGCGGATGTGTCCTTTTTCTTTTCTTTCAGCCTTCAGGCTGGTTTATGATTAAGAAATAGTAAAATGATACTTTACTTTGACCTGCTCCGGCCATTATGGTCTCTAATAATATTGTAATCGCTCTTGAGTTTTATTAACCTTTACCTGCACCACCGCAGGAAAACCTTCTCATTCCTCCTGGTCCCACGGCCAATCAGAGAACAGTAGTCTGTTCACGTCACATGTAGTCCCGACTCCGCCATGGTCGGACGTCAGGAGCAGGGACCAAATAACTAGGTAACACTAAGGAAAAAAACGTAATGGAAAGCGGGTCTAGCAAAGTGGGTCGAGTGGAGTGGAGCCGCGCTGAATGGAGCCAGTGGAGAAGGGACATGAAAGTCCTCCTCACTACTCTTAATATCTCCTCATGTTAGGAGCTCTCTCAAGGCCCAAAGTGTTTAGTGAATAACTTTTATCTTACTGAGGGAAAATTCTAACAAAAATCTTGACGTCACTAGGAGCTTAGGATTCTTTACAATATGGGCCCTGACTTCAATTATTTGGATGGGGGAGTGAATACCTTTGGTAATATAGTGTACATCTAAAAAATGAAGGACAGTGGACCCTGAGGACTACTGTGGTCCACTGGAATAAAATCAGAAAAATAAATTAATGTACAAAATGTAAATAACATGAACATCGTTCGTTCGTTCGTCGTCTTCCGCTCATCCAGGACCGGGTCGCAGGGGCAGCAGACTCAGCAGAGACACCCAGACGTCCATCTCTCCAGACACCTCCTCCAGCTCCTCCAGGGGGAGCCCAAGGCGTTCCCAGGCCAGCCGAGAGACATAGTCCCTCCAGCGTGTCCTGGGCCGTCCCCTGGGCCTCCTCCCGGTGAGTTATGTTATGTTCATAACATGAACATAAAACTTCAAAATGAATGTTATGTTCTTCAGTTCTCTGACAGGATTTCCTGTAAAACTAAGGGGGAGGAGACATGAAAGTGAAAGCATCTCAGTCGATCAGACTCCATTCGGTGTGAACAGACCAGAAGAAAGAGACGTAAAAACAGTGAATCAGGGTAAGCTATACCTTCTCATTCCTTTTGTCTTCCTCTCGGAACCTCTGAATGGGTTTTTCTGTGGCAGAACCAGCAACAGAACTCAGTCTGGTTAGCCCACAGCTAACCATATGCTGTCTTAAACTCTGCTTTCCAGTTTCTGCAGCAGAAACAAATACTGAGTTTTATTTAAAGTTGCTGCTGTTGTCCACAAGTCAGCTGTTTATCTCCTCTGGAAGAAATAATGTGAATAACAATTAGAAACTGGATTGAATTATTTAGCAATCTTTAAGTCTTAGACAAGTAAAAACTGTGAAACTAGTCATCAGATCTAAATCAGACTCCACATTTGTGTTTAACACTGGGTCCACATAAATAAGGTTTATCATGAGTGATTTAACTTTTAAAAAATTCTTAACAAGAAACAATGTTAAATCTGGCTCTATTTAATGACTACAGTAGTATAACATTCCAGAACACAGTATAGATGCACACCAGGTGATTGTGTTACAGTCAGACTGTTACTTTGACCTCTAGTCAGAGGATAAACTGTCAGCTGGAGGCAGTACCAGCAGAGCAGAATGAAGCAGGATCATCTGAACATCTTCTTTATGAGACAGATAACTGAGATTTTCTGACACCATCATGTTCATGTTACCTCCTGAAATCAGGTTTCTCTGACCCTCTACACACATGCGGAGAATCGCCTTTCTATTTTCCAGGACCGCTCAGAGAGCTGCTGACTCGAGCTGGATCACTAGAAACTAAACGTTAAGATCCAGAAGATGGAAGTTTCACTAGATGGGAAGAAGGACAAATCAGAATCTCTAGGGTCCAGCTGTCTGTCTATGAAGAGTGATCAGTCCAAAAACGCTCCTCCAGTCTTCAGTAATGAGCCTGGGCCCTCAGCGCCAAGGTAAGAAACCAAACTGTGATTTATTCTCCTGATCTTTAATAACTTCAGCCTCTGACATGAAATGTTCTGTCCAAGAACATTTAGTTGCATGGTTCTGTGCTTGCCAACATCAGGTTTGTGTTTCTAGTTGTGTTCATGGTGGCCCTCAGCCACTGAATCATTTTAGTTTCAGTGCTTCAGTCTAGAACCACCACTCCATACTGGTCCAGGTGGTTCTGCAGCAGCTCCAGAACTCTTGTTGACAACTTTCAAAATATCTGAAACAGGTTATTCAGGATGTTGATCGCCTTGTAGAGTTTTGGTTGTTTTCAGATTGAACTGTTTGATAGTTAACTTGTTTTTTAATCTTTTTATGGATTAAAAACATAAATTTGACTCAGATCAAGTCTACACAATATTTTGCATTAGTTACACTAATTATTGAAAATAGCTGCATGTTAGTGATGTTCTGGTCTCCACCACTCATGGCGCAGGGGGTTTATAGTGGACAGGTTTTCTCACCACAGTCTTGTATTCATAGTGAAGCAGCAGCAGAGATGTTAGAAATGATCTGTTCAGGTTCTTTTGTTCCAGTTCTTCATCACTGATGATGAAATGTCTTCACAGAGGCAGGAAGAGGAGTGGTGTTTGTTTGGAGGAGCAGATGTCCTGCTGTGCTTGGTGCCAGAACGTCTTGAAGGATCCTGTCTCTAACAATTGTGGGCACTGGTTCTGCAGACAGTGCATCGCCTCATACTGGGACCAGTTTGCTTCAAAGGGACACTCCTCTTGCCCCCAGTGTGGAAAAAGATTCAGAAGCAGCGCTGGACAGCAGACAGCCAATCAGAGCAGCTCTGCACATGGTAAGACATTTCTATTCATCTGTTTTCTCTCAGCAATTAGTTTATGTTTTGTAGATGTTTTTTTTTTAAATATAGCACCTGTCTGTGCTTTATTACTGATTTTCACGTAAGACAGTGAGCAGCTGAAAGGGGCATGCATGTGGTAACAGTGGAAATGTGAACTAACCTTTAACAGGAGGAAACCTCCAGTAGAACCATAAACTGGCTCCACCTTAGCAGCCATCTGCTGCGACTGACATAAAAAACACTGAAGCACTGGTCCAGTAGCACTCTATGATGAAGAAAAAGCATTAGGTTAATGGCAGTACTGACTTTATTAGGGGCTTCATCTATGTGTGTATGTGTCATCTATAGGAAGGAACCATGAAGTCATTGGCAGCAGTAGCTCAGCCGATGCCCCTCCAGAAAGACGTTACAACTAAGCAGAAAATCAGGGCCAGGAGTAGCTTTTATAAAGTGAACAAAAAGAGAGAGAACATAAAGTTAATGTCAGCAATAACTGCAGATAATGCACAATTGAAGAGTAGTAGGAGAAAGTAGTAGAGTGAGTGAAAGTGGTCATTATGTCCTCCAGCAGTCTAAGCCTATAGCAGCATAACTACAGAGATAGCCCAGGATAAACTAAGCCACTCTAACTATAAGCTTTATTAAAAAGGAAAGTTTTAAGCCTAGCCTTAAAAGTAGACAGGGTGTCTGCCTCACGGACTAAAACTGGGAGCTGGTTCCACAGGAGAGGAGCCTGATAACTAAAGGATCTGCCTCCCATTCTACTTCTAGAGACTCTAGGAACCACCAGTAAACCTGCAGTCTGAGAACAAAGTGCTCTGTTAGGAACATATGGACCAATCAGATCTCTGATGTATGATGGAGCTAGATCATTAAGGGCTTTATATGTGAGGAGGAGAATTTTAAATTATATTCTGGATTTAACAGGGAGCCAATGAAGGGAAGCTAAAATAGGAGAAATATGATCTCTCTTTTTAATTTTCATCAGAACTCTTGCTGCAGCATTTTGAATCAGCTGAAGGCTTTTAACTGCATTTTGTGGAAATTCTGATAGTTGAAGAATAATCCAGCCTTGAACCATTGTAATTTGTACATTATTACTAATTTAATGCAACCCAGAATAAGTTACTGACCAAGCTTGTCACTATTTGTTAATGTAGCGCAAATTGCTTTCTGGACACCACCTAGAGAACCAGTGGTTGAATGGCTGCTGTCAACGCTGCACCTTCTCTATTGCTGCTCCTTACCTGTGAAATAACCAGCCTCTGCACATCATTATCATCTCGTTCACCACCTAGTTTTAAAACTCACATTAAAACCCATTTTTATTCTTTGGCTTTCAGCATCAGAATCAGAATCAGAATCAGAATCAGAATCAGAATCAGAATCAGAATCAGAATCAGAATCAGAATCAGAAAAGCTTTATTGCCAAGTACGTTTTTGGACATACAAGGAATTTGTTTTGGCGTAGTTGGTGCAATACAATACAAATTAAACAGTATAAACATATCTACAATATAATATAAATATATGAGCACAGTTTTAAGTGAGTGAGAGTAAATATAGAGCAGTATAAGATGCAAGAGCAATACAACAGTGCAGCTGATCATTGTGCAAGTAAAGCAGGAGTCCAAGCTGAGCGTTAATGTAACTCATAGAGTTACAGGTTACAGGTGTCCTGTCAGCAAAAAAAGGGGGGGTGTGGGTGAAAGGGGGAGTGTCAGGGTGGTTTCTGGGCTTTGTTAACAAGGCTGGTGGCAGATGGGAAAAAACTGTTCTTGTGGGGTGAGGTTTTGGTCCGGATGGACCGCAGCCTCCTGCCAGAGGGGAGAGTTTCAAAGAGTCTGTGACCGGGGTGGGAGGGATCAGCCAGAATCTTCCCGGCCCGCTTCAGGGTCCTGGAGGTGTAAAGTTCCTGGAGCAACAGTAGACTGCAGCCAATCACCTTCTCAGCAGACCGAATGACACGCTGCAGCCTGCCCTTATCCTTGGCTGTAGCAGCGGCGTACCAGATGGTGATGGAGGAGGTGAGGATGGACTCAATGATGGCTGTGTAGAAGTGCACCATCATAGTCTTTGGCAGGTTGAATTTCTTCAGCTGCCGCAGGAAGAACATCCTCTGCTGGGCTTTCTTGATGAGGGAGCTGATGTTTGGCTCCCACTTGAGATCCTGGGAGATGATGGTTCCCAGGAAGCGGAAAGATTCCACAGTGTCAATTGTGGAGTCACAGAGGGTGATGGGGGCAGGTGGGGCTGGGTTCTGCCTGAAGTCCACAACCATCTCTACTGTCTTTAGAGCGTTGAGCTCAAGGTTGTTCTGGCTGCACCAGTCCAACAGATGGTCCACCTCCCATCTGTACGCGGACTCGTCACCATCAGAGATGAGTCCGATCAGGGTGGTGTCGTCCGCAAACTTCAGAAGCTTGACAGACTGGTGACTGGAGGTGCAGCTGTTGGTGTACAGGGAGAAGAGCAGAGGAGAGAGAACACAGCCTTGGGGGAACCGGTGCTGATGGTCAGGGAGTCAGAGACGTGCTTCCCCAGCCTCACGCGCTGCTTCCTGTCAGACAGGAAGTCAGTGATCCACCTGCAGGTGGAGTCGGGCACACTCAGCTGGGAGAGCTTCTCCTGTAGCAGAACTGGGACGATGGTGTTGAAGGCAGAGCTGAAATCCACAAACAGGATCCTGGCGTAGGTTCCTGTGGAGTCCAGGTGCCGGAGGATGAAGTGAAGGGCTAGGTTGACTCCATCATCTACAGACCTGTTGGCTCTGTAGGCAAACTGCAGGGGGTCCAGGAGGGGGTCGGTGATGTCTTTTAGGTGTGAGAGCACAAGGCGCTCAAAGGACTTCATCACCACAGAGGTCAGGGCGACGGGTCTGAAGTCATTAAGCCCTGTGGTCCTTGGCTTCTTGGGAACAGGGACGATGGTGGAGGACTTGAAGCAGGCTGGCACATGACATGTCTCCAGTGAGGTGTTAAAAATGTCTGTGAAGACTGGAGACAGCTGATCAGCGCAGTGCTTCAGGCTGGCTGGTGAGACAAAATCCGGACCAGCAGCTTTCCGGGGGTTCTGTCTCCTGAAGAGTTTGTTGACGTCCCTCTCCTGGATGGAAAGAGCCGTCCTCGGCATGGGTAGGGGGCTGGTGGGGGGGAACTTCAGGGTGGGGGTTGGAGGTGCCACGGCCCCTCTTGAGGTTGGGGAGGTGGGGGTGGTGGATTGTGGCTGCAGCTGTTGGGGGCGTCGTGGGGGATGGTTGCAGGACTGTCCCTTTGTCTTTCAAAGCGGCAGTAGAACTCGTTCAGGTCGTTGGCGAGGCGTCGGTCGTTGATGGAGTGGGGGGCTTTCGGCTTGTAGTTGGTGATTTGCTTGAGCCCTTTCCAGACAGACGCAGAGTCGTTGGCTGAGAACTGGTTTTGGAGCCTCTCAGAGTACAGTCGTTTGGCCTCTTTCACTGCCTTGCCAAACTTGTACTTTGCCTCTCTGTATATGTCTTTGTCCCCACTCCTGAAGGCCTCTTCCTTATCCAGTCTTAACCTTCTGAGTTTAGCTGTGAACCAGGGTTTGTTGTTGTTGTAACTCACCCTGGTGCATGATGGTACACAGCTGTCCTCACAGAAGCTGATGTAGGAAGTCACAGCCTCTGTGTACTCGTCCAGACTGTTGGTAGTAGTCCTGAACACATCCCAGTCTGTACAGCCTAAACACGCCTGGAGATTCTCCACAGCCTCACTGCTCCACTTCCTTGTCGTCCTCACAACAGGTTTGCAGAGCTTTAGTTTCTTCCTGTATGCAGGAATCAAGTGGACCATGATGTGGTCGGATTGGCCCAGTGCAGCACGTGGGACGGCGTGATAAGCGTCTCTGATGGTGGTGTAACAGTGATCCAGAATGTTGTCCTCTCTGGTCGGACATTTTATAAACTGTCTATATTTGGGGAGTTCGTGGGTGAGATTACCTTTGTTAAAGTCACCAACGACGATAACTAAGGAGTCCGGGTTGGTCCGCTCCACACTCAGTATCTGGTCGGCGAGCATGCGCTGTGCGACCTGCACGTTAGCTTGTGGCGGGATGTAAACACCGACCAGGATGAACGAAGCGAACTCACGGGGGGAATAGAAAGGCTTACAGTTTATGATGAAGGCTTCCAGGTTTGGAGAACAGTGCTGCTGAATCACTGTCATGTCGTTGCACCAACCACTGTTGAGGTAGAAACAGATTCCTCCACCTTTCGCTTTGCCGGAGAGTTCCGTGTCTCTGTCCGCTCTGTAGAGCTGGAATCCTGCCAGCTGCAGTCTCATCAGTGAGACTTAGTTTTGACCTTGTTTGTTTTTATGATTTTATTGTGTTGAATCTCTTATGGTTATAAATGCTATATTTATATATGCTTTTTCTTTTAATGTACGTTTATAGTTTGCAGTTATGTGCAGCACTTTGTTTCAGCTGTGGTTGTTTAAAAGTGCTTTATAAAGTTTGTATGGTAAATCAGGCAGGGGATCAGAAAAGTGCTTTTGGTAAAGTTGCACCAAAGCAATACAGATGTAATGGTACATGAATACATTTTGAACATTTTCTGAACAGCCCTTTTGGTTTGGCACACATGATTTTAACAATGACTACACCTGTTTATCATTTATTAACAGAAACAAATCTAACCAGTTCTCTGGTAGTTCTGTACTGGTAACTTATTGAACATCTTAAACATAATCCTTTTAAATTATTTTCAGAAATTACAAAAGTTCCTTGTTCACTGATGAAAACTTGAAGCATAATGTATTTGTTTGTGTACACCTGAGTTCTGCCACCTGCAGCTCTTTATAGTAAATATAGTTAGATAAAAATCTGACTGTATTTGCTCTTATTTGAGGATTTCAGGCCAACTGCTCCGACTCTGGAATGCACTGAACTATAGTTGCTGGTGTCTCTATCTTCTACCAAACAAAAGGACCTCAGGAGAAAAAACCCAAAAAGAACACATGACGGTGAATTGAATCTTTTTTTTGTAAATTTCCAAACAGAATGATTACTTTTGTCTCGTTTGTTCTTTGTTTCAACAGATGTTGGTCTGCAGGAGGTTCTAGAGGAACATAAGATCAGTCTGAGGAGGAGATGTGAATGTGTGACTGAAGGAAGTGATGAAACAGGAAGTAGAACCCTCCTCAACAGGATCTACACTGATCTCTACATCACAGAGGGACAGAGTGAAGAGGTTAATATCCAACATGAGGTGAAGCAGCTGGAGAGAGCTTCCAAGAACCAGAACCTCCATGACTCTCCAATCAGGTGCCATGACATCTTTAAACCCTTACCTGACCAGCATGGACCCATCAGAGTGGTTCTGACCAACGGCGTTGCTGGTGTTGGAAAAACCTTCTCAGTGCAGAAGTTCACTCTGGACTGGGCAGAGGGCTTGGAGAACCAAGATGTCAGTGTGGTGGTTCTGCTTTCATTCAGGGAGCTGAACTTGATCAGAGAGGAGCAGCACAGTCTTCTCACGCTGCTCCATGTTTTCCATCCAACACTCCAGAAGCTCCCAGCAGAGAAGCTGGATGTCTGTAAACTTCTCTTCATCTTTGATGGTCTGGATGAAAGCAGACTTTCTCTGGACTTCAACAACAGTCGGCTTGTTTCTGATGTCACCCAGAAGTCATCAGTCAACGTTCTGCTGACAAACCTCATCAAGGGGAACCTGCTGCCCTCGGCTTTCATCTGGATAACTTCCAGACCTGCAGCGGCCAATCAGATCCCTCCTTCATGTGTTGCCAGGGTAACAGAAGTACGAGGCTTCACTGATGCTCAGAAAGAGGAGTACTTCAGGAGGAGGTTCAGTGATGAAAAGTTGTCCAGCAGAATCATCTCCCACATCAAGACCTCCAGGAGCCTCCACATCATGTGTGGAATCCCAGTCTTCTGCTGGATCACTGCTACAGTTCTGGAGAACATGTTGACCACAGAGCAGAGAGGAGAGCTGCCCAAGACCATGACTGACATGTACTCACACTTCCTGCTGTCCAGACAAAGAGGAAGAAGAACAAGTACCATGAAGGACATGAGAGGAGTCCACAGGAGCTGATGGAGGCTGACAGGGAAGTTCTTCTGAAGCTGGGGAGGCTGGCGTTTGAACATCTGGAGAAAGGAAACATCATGTTCTACCAAGAAGACCTGGAGCAGTGTGGTCTAGATGTCCCAGAGGCCTCGGTGTACTCAGGAGTTTGTACAGAGATCTTCAAAAGAGAGAGTTTGATCTTCCAGAAACCAGTTTACTGCTTTGTTCATCTGAGCATCCAGGAGTTCCTGGCTGCGGTCTACATGTTCTACTGTTTCACCAGCAGGAACACAGGGGTGATGAAGAGATTCCTGGGGAAAAAGTACAGTTACTCATCTGTGGATGGCTTTGCTGATAAAAACGTATTCAAATCTCTCCGAAATAAAATAATATATTTGAACAGAGTTGACAGTTACTCATCTTTGCATCACTTTCTGAAAAGAGTAATGGAGAAATCCCTCAAAAGTAAAAATGGCCACTTGGACTTGTTGGTTTGGTTCCTTCATGGCCTCTCTGTGGAGTCCAACCAGAAACTTCTAGAAGGTTTGCTTGGCCAGACAGATGACAGCCCTGAAACCATACAGAAAGTCATTAACAATCTTAAGGAGATCAGTGTGTACCTGCGTGAGACTGAGAACAGTTCTGGCATCCAAAAGAAGATGAAGAGGTCCAATCTCTCCCCAGACAGAAACATCAACATCTTCCACTGCCTGATGGAGATGAATGACCTCTCTGTTTATCAAGAGATTCAAGAGTTCCTGAAGTCAGAGAACAGATCAGAGAAGAAGCTCTCAGAGATCCAGTGCTCCGCTCTGGCGTACATGCTTCAGATGTCAGACGAAGTTCTGGATGAACTGGACCTGAAGAAATACAACACAACAAAGGAGGGAAGATGGAGACTCTTTCCTGTTGTTAGGAACAGCCGAAAGTTCCGGTGAGTGCTAATAATTGGATCAACTTTAGATGTGTTGGACTAAAGAGTTCTATGGACTCTAGATGGCGCTGCAGTAGTGGGTGGTGTTCATCAGCCAGCTTGTTTCTGTTACTACACCTTCCATGTAAGCTATAGTTGTTGCTTTTATACCCTGCAATTAAGTTATACCTCAGTTGTTCTTCAGTTGCTTCCAATAAACTGGATTTTGTTACCTTTTTAAGGTGGTTTTGATGTTTAGGTTTTTACCTGATACAGCCTGAGCCACCTCACATTTCTAGCAGAGGGACATTCCTGTCTGTCCAGAAGTTGACCTCAATTAACTTTTTACAAGATGGTTCCTTACTTTCAACAACTGTATACAGTCAGACCTCAAACATAGGGAGAATGTTTTTTCCTCTTGTTTTGCTCCATCTTCTGGAGAAAATTGCAATATGTTTCTAATATTTAAAATAAAAAGTCACTTCTACTATTTTTCATCGCAAGTGGAGATGTCTTTCCATTTAGACTCTTTTACTGTTTACTGCCTTAAATTATTTTTGTAGGTTTTATAGGATTATAAAAAAATAAACGTATTGGATTTATTTTTATATAACAATTTTTTAGGTGATGTAGTGAGCTCCCCTGTGAATAAATAATTTTTTGGTCTTGGTGAACAATGAGTCAATGCTGGCATCATAATTTCTGGTAACCCTTCATTTTCTAATAATTTTCTAACGATTTTTTAAAGCTCAGTGATTTGTCATTAATAATAGACAATGAAAGTACTAGCCAAGTTTCAATTTTTCTGTAAGGGCTCGAGTTGTTCTAATTTAGGAATGATATTATGGACATTGAAGTGAACATAAAGCAATCCTTTCATTCTACTGTCAAAATACCAAGTTATCTAGGCCTGACAGCCTTTTAAAGATTAGTTATCATTTGTTGTTTCATCGCTGGATTTCTGTATAAGGCTTTGCTTACAATCAACCTTTGTGTGCTACCTTAGAATAAATGAGCAGGGAGGTGAGCTTAGTTAGTCTACTAGCAGCTGCACATGAAGGAAGACAAAATCTCATCATTTAAAGAAACATAACCCAATTATATCTGTACTCACTGGAAATACCTTTACACCTTGGATTAAAGAATATTACATTTTCTGTAATATATAGGTGGATACTCTAATGTCTTTAGATTGTGGTATTACTGTTAATTTGTCACAGGGTTTACACTCTGGTTTAATCACCGATTTTCCACATTGTAACTGGCTTTATATTTTCTCCAATCACAGAGTCGTTCAGTGTGAACTCTCAAAGCCTCACTGTGAAGTTGTGGCCTCAGCTCTAAAATCCAACCCATCCCATCTGAGGGATCTGGATCTGAGTTGGAACAAAATAGGAGATTCTGGAGTGAAGCATCTGTGTGCTGGGCTGGAGAGTCCAAACTGTAGGCTAGAGATCCTGAGGTTGATAAATTCAAACTCTTTATCGGAATAAAATGATTCACTTATATCAATATTTTTTTTTATTATAAGGCGTAAACTGTCTGATTTTTAACACATTTGACTGATAACAAAATATTTTTTTTCTAAAATGTTCTAAAATGATAATGCTTTATAAAATTATTCTTTCCATTTTTAAATGAAAGCGTGTACACAGGTGCCTTCTACAAAACCACTGAAGGTATCTAATGTCACTTATGTAGTCAAGCATTGACTTGTTTTGCTCTTTGTTCAGATTGGTTAAGTGCAGGTTGTCAGAGATCAGCTGGGCTTCTCTGATCTCAGCTCTGATGTCCAACCCATATCTACTAGAACTGGACCTGAGTGAGAACAAAGACCTGAAAGATGCTGGAGCCAAGAAGCTCTGTGGTTTTCTGAAGAGTCCACTCTGCAGACTAAACATTTTGAGGTCAGCCATTATGTTTTAGTTTTGTATCTGTTTAAAATACATATGCCTTATATTTTCCCTAACATCATGAATTCCAATAAATTAGGACTCTGTTGCATGTCCCAGAAACAGATGAGGGTTGGTTCATGTATAGTTGATGGCATTGTTAGGCTTTAGTGTGCCTTCCTATTTGGTAGAATGCTAGTAGCTTTGTTTGAATTCTAATAATTTTAATAATATAGTAATAATAGAAATAAAAAAAACTGCTGACATGAGAAAATGAAAACTGAACTGATAATTGTTTTAGTGAAATCTTGATAAACTTTATTTAAAAATAGATTTGTTTCATATGCAATCCTTGGAAAGCTTAAGCTCGTAGTCCTGTATGACAACTTTAATATTATTAGTCAAAAAATCTAATATATCTTTAAAATCAATATTGAATGAGGTAATGTATTAGATGTTATTTTGTTACTAGCTTTGACAGTTATTAATTGTCTTTATTGTTTTAAATTTTGTGTGTAATTAAGTTTTCTTTTTATGTTTTATGGTCTTTAATTTGTTTCCAGAGAATGGTAACGGACACAATATTTGTTTTACATTATTTCAGAAAGTTTCCTACATCTTGATAAAGAATCTGTCAGTTATATTATGGCCAGATTCAACAGGAAAGTGCCAGACAAAACCTTATGTCCAAAACCATTTACTGTTCCCCAAGTGCAATAAATGCATTATTTTCTGCAAGCTACATGGATAATCATTTCAATTCCATCAATATTGACCAAAATCTATTGTCATAATGTTTTCCATAATCAAGCAGCCTTATGATTATCCCATCCATGGTTAAATGTACCAAATGCTCTTAGGTTATCGGGAAATAAAACCTTTGCCTATGAAACATACTCTTGACATGAGCAGTCAGATGTACGTTTTTAAAAGTATTGAAAAAGATGTTTCTAATCAATCTCGTTGCATTATTGATATTCTTGTTGCCACAGATTATTATTCATTCTTGCCAGAGCACACAATATTCTTTTGCAGAGACTCATTGGAGAGATCAATGGAATGGCACTTGACTGGTTTACATAATATTATTTTGCAGTTTATTAGTATTTGGTCCTCCTGAACAAAGAGCTGAAGTCAGCAGGTCTTTATTGAAGCAGCAGCATGTTGTCATTAATATTAATGAGAGTTCTTTAACTGGTTCTGTTGGACTGTTTTAACCTGCATCCTGTTGGCTTCAGCTAACATGTTTTATTCTTTATTCAGATTGTGGGGCTGCAGATTGTCAGAGATCAGCTGTGCTTCTCTGGTCTCAGCTCTGAAGTCCAACCCGTCCCATCTGACATACCTGGACCTGAGAGGGAACAACTTGAAGGAGTCAGATGTTCAGCAGCTGGAGGATCTTGTAAAGAGTCCTGACTACAAACTGAATAATGTGTAAGTAGATGTTTGACGTGAGTCCAGCTGCTGTCAGCAGTACTGTTCTGAACCCAGTTAGCATCAAAGCAAAGATCCAGTGTTTCCAGTAAAGCTGTAGCTTCTCAATGGGAGGAGAATGGTGACAGGCTTCCTGATTGGACACAGAGACAACAATCAGCCAATCAGATGAGCCAGAAGCTTGTTGTGTTCCTGTGTTTGTGTTGATGTGAAGATGACTGTTGCTGTTGTGTTCATGTCTACAGGAAATAAAGCTGGATTCCAGCTAACAGCTTCCAACATGTATAGAGACAGTGGTCCTCATTCATCAGACTGTGGTAACATCAGATCTGATCTCAGACTGTTTGTTCTCTCATTTCAACAGGAAACAACTGATCAGGTTCATCTTTGTCACAGCTCTGAGATCAGTCTGACTGCAGCCTGGAAACCACTGGCTCTTATTTCACAAACCATCATTACATTTAGTGACCATGTGGTCTTTATACAGAGCAGAAGCTCTGCTGAAGTCCACTCATCACATCTGGACATGTGTCCTTCTGTCATTAGCTTCATCCAGATGTGTTCAGGGACATCCTCCATGTTTGTTTGTCAGCTGATGTTTCAGAAACAGATGAGATGTTCATCAACAGCCAGAGTTTGTGTGTTTAAATGGAGCAGCAGTTGACATGTAGCAGCAGTAAATCATCACTACAGTGTTGGTGCAGAAATGAAGTCTTCATGACTCTCAGCAGTTGGTTTCCACTGTGGACTGGAGTGAAACCTGCAGAGGAACCAGACTTGATGCTAAACGTGTGTGCAGGTGTGTGAGCTTGGAGCTCAGTGTGTTCACTCCAACACGTTAACATGAGAGCTGAAAGGAAGCTTACTACGCTCCACAGCTGCTCCACAGCTGCTCTGAACAGGACTGAAGTCCCTGCTGCTCTTTATACTGGATGTGCTGCATCACTGCTGACAGCTGATGGAGAGAGGCTGGAAACACTCATTGATCTCCTCTGTTGCTCCTTCTTCTCTCTGCAGGTTGAGGTGATGATCTTTGTTCAGGAGAGAAGCTGAGCTGTGTCCTGATGATCCACAGAGGTTGAAGCTGCAGCAGTTTAAGTTTAAAGAGACTCTGACTGGATCCTGATGATGAACTCTGAGTTTAGAGATTTTTATCCTGTTTATTTTCTCATGTCTGTCATTTAGTGTCTGATATTGTTTGTCTCTCTGGACCAATGAAGATGAAATTAAAACAAAGCTGCATTTAGTGGCTCCATGTAGTTTTGATCTGGATTTGATTAAACTGTAAAGTTGATCTTTTTTCTCACTGATTCATTTTCAGCCTGAAACCAAGAAACATGAAATAAAGCTCAATTCAGACGTTTTCGGGCTGCATGTTTTCTTCATTGTGATGCAGTTTTTACATCTTTTTATTAGATTTTAGATGTGTGATGCTAATATTTCAGCAGCTCTTGTCATTTCATCAGAATCAGCCTTATTGCCAAGTTCTTACATACAAACAAGGAATTTGACTCAGGTACACTTTGCTCTTTGGTTTTGTTTTTGCATTACAGAATATACATATTTACAATATACACATATCTAATAAAGGTGCATTTGCAACATCTGTATGCTGTTGTTTTGTACTCTATTAAATGTTCTTCAGAGAAACAGCCTGGGGGAAGAAACTGTCTCTGTGGCGGCTGGTTTTAGTAAACAGTGCTCTGTAGCGCCACCTGAAGGTAAAACTCTGAACAGTTTATGTGCAGGGTGTAGGGGGTCTGCAGAGATTTTAGCAGCTCTTTTCTTGACCCTTGACCTGTATAAGTCCTGGATGGAGGGAAGGTCAGCTCTGATTATTCTCTCTGCAGTCCTGATTATTCGTTGCAGTCTGGACCTGTCCTATTTTGTGGATGATCCAAACCACACTGAGATGGATGAAGACAGGACAGACTGAATGATGGCAGTGTAGAAGATGACCAGCAGCTCCTGTGGAAGGTTGAACTTCTTGAGTTGCCTCAGGAAGAACAGTCTCTGCTGGGCCTTCTTTCAAACAGTGTCTATGTGTGAAGACCATCTCAGGTCCTCAGAGATGGTGGTTCCTAGGAACCTGAAGTGGTCCACGGCCGATACAGTGTTGTTGAGGATGGTGAGGGGGGTGTATAGGGGTGGTGTTGTCCGAAAGTCCACCACCATTTCCACAGTCTTGAGTGGGTTGAGTTCCAGGTAGTTCTGACTGCACCAGTGTACCAGCCGATCCACCTGCTGTCTGTATGCAGACTCATCACCATCCTGGATCAGTCCAATGACAGTGGTGTCATCTGCAAACTTAAGGAGTTTCACGGACGAGTCCGATGAGGTGCAGTCATTAGTGTACAGGGAGAAGAGGAGTGAGGATAGAACACACCCCTGGGGGGCACCAGTACTTATTGATCTGGATCAGGAGAAGATGCTCCCCAGTCTCACCTGCTGCTGTCGGTCCGTCAGGAAGCTGTTGATCCACTGACAGGTGGAGGCTGGGACGTTGAGCTGGCTGAGCTTCTGGTGGAGGATGTCTGGTATGATGGTGTTGAAGGCCGAGCTGAAGTCTACAAACAGGATCTTGGCGTACGTCCCTGGACGGTCGAGGTGTTTCAGGATGAAGTGTAGACCTAAGTTAACAGCATCATCTGCCGACCTGTGAACTCGGTAAGCAAACTGCAGGAGGTCCAGCAGGGGGCCTGTGATGTCTTTTAGGTGCTTCAACACCAGCCGCTCAAAGGATTTCATGACCACAAACGTCAGGGCTACAGGCCTGTAGTCATTTAATCCTAGGATGATGGGTTTCTTGGGAACCGGGATGATGGTGGATCGTTTGAGGCAGGAGGGGACCTCACATTTCTCCAGTGACTTGTTGAAGATCCTTGTGAAGATCGGAGCAAGTTGATTTGCGCAGGCTTTCAGGCATGATGGGGAGACGTTATCAGGTCCTCCAGCTTTCTTTGTTTTCATGCGCTGAAAGAACCTGTTTACATCTTCCTCGGAGATCTTTAGTGCAGGCAGAGGATCTGAAGGTAGGGGTTTGGTAGCTTTATGGGAAGAATTTGTTACTGAATGGGATGTGTAGGAGATGGTTTGAGGTGTGAATGGCTTCTTGTCATGTCTGCGATCCGCTCTGAACAGCTGGAAGTCTGGCATCAGCAGTGCGCGGTCCGGGATGTTTTCACTCAGCCATGTCTCGGTGAAGCAGAGAACCGCTGATCCGCGGAGGTCCGTGTTTTTACAGGTGAGAAGAAGCAACTCGTCCATCTTGTTGCTTAGAGAACGGACATTTGCCAGGTGGATTGAAAGCAGTGGTGTTCGTAGTCCTCTGGCGGACTTTTACCAGTGCGCCAGCACGGTTTCCCGTCCGCCGCTCTGTTGCCTCAAACATCTCAGAGAGTAAATGATGGTTTCTTCAATCAGAGGATGAAGCTTTTCTTGATGATTTTAAATCAGATATTTTTTATTTTCTTCTTTCTGACGGTAAAATATAAACTTAGTAAAGATAAAGTTTCTTCTTCTCCAGCATCTCCTTTGGTGAGCATTGGAAACACTTTCTGTAGCAGCTTAGAAACTTTCAGATCATGTTTGGAGGATTTTCTCTGTTCTTGCTGCAGAACGGTTCTGGTTCTGTTGGATGACCTCAGCAGAGCTCATCATGCAGCTCAGCTCTGCTGAGGTCAGAACAAAATTAAAGTGGAAAAACACACTAGAAGCTGATCCAACTTTGATGTAATGTCCTAAAAACAAGTCAAAATGAGGCTCAGTATTGTGTGTGGCCTCCACGTGTCTGTATGACCTCCCTACAACGCCTGGACATGCTCCTGATGAGACGGCGGATGGTCTCCTGAGGGATCTCCTCCCAGACCTGGACTAAAGCATCCGCCAACTCCTGGAGAGTCTGTGTTGCAACGTGATGTTGGTGGATGTAGCAAGACATGATGTCCCAGATGTGCTCAATCGGATTCAGGTCTGGGGAACGGGCGGGCCAGTCCATAGCTTCAATGTCTTCATCTTGCAGGAACTGCTGACACACTCCAGCCACATGAGGTCTAGCATTGTCCTGCATTAGGAGGAACCCAGGGCCAACCGCACCAGCATATGGTCTCACAAGGGGTCTGAGGATCTCATCTCGGTACCTAATGGCAGTCAGGCTACCTCTGGCGAGCACATGGAAAGAAATGCCACCCCACACCATTACTGACCCACTGCCAAACCGGTCATACTGAAGGATGTTGCAGGCAGCAGATCGCTCTCCATGGTGTCTCCAGACTCTGTCACGTCTGTCACATGTGCTCACTATGAACCTGCTTTCATCTGTGAAGAGCACAGGGCACCAGTGGTGGATTTGCCAATTCTGGTGTTCTCTGGCAAATGCCAAGCGTCCTGCACGGTATTGGGCTGTGAGCACAACCCCCATTTGTGGACGTCGGGCCCTCATACCATCCTCATGGAGTCAGTTTCTAACCGTTGGTGCAGACACATGCACATTTGTGGCCTGCTGGAGGTCATTTTGCAGGGCTCTGACAGTGCTCCTCCTGTTCCTCCTTGCACAAAGGTGGAGGTAGCGGTCCTGCTGCTGGGTTGTTGCCCTCCTACGGCCTCCTCCACGTCTCCTGGTGTTCTGGCCTGTCTCCTGGAAGCCCCTTCAGGCTCTGGACACTACGCTGACAGACACAGCAAACCTTCTTGCCATAGCTCGCATTGATGTGCCATCCTGGATGAGCTGCACTACCTGAGCCTCTTGTGTGGGTTGTAGAGTCCGTCTCATGCTACCACGAGTGTGAAAGCACCACCAACATTCAAAAGTGACCAAAACATCAGCCAGAAAGCATAGGTACTGAGAAGTGGTCTGTGGTTCCCACCTGCAGAACCACGTCTTTATTGAGTGTGTCTCAATAATCGCCAAAGATTTGCCCCTGTTGTCTATTCAATTTGCACAACAGCATGTGAAATTGATTGTCAATCAGTCTTGCTTCCTAAGTGGAAAGTTTAATTTCACAGAAGTTTGATTTACTTGAAGTTATATTGTGTTGTTTAAGTGTTCCCTTTATTTTTTTGAGCAGTGTATATAGTAAATTGAAGTGGCCTAAGCACCGAACCCTGTGGTACTCCACAATTAACCCTGGAATTTTGAAGATGATTTATTATTTACATGAACAAACTGGAATCTATCAGACAAATAAGATTTAAACCAGCCTAGTGCTGTTCCCCTGATCCCTACAGCATATTCCAGCCTTTCTAAGAGAATATTGTGATGGAGTGGATCAAATGCAGCACTGAGATCTAACAGAACCAGTACAGACACAAGTCCATTGTCTGAGGCCAGGACAATATCATTGGTGACTTTCAGCAGAGCTGTTTCAGTGCTATGATGAGCTCTGAAACCTGACTGAAACTTTTAAACAGATCATTGCTGTCTAAATCTTCACAATGCAAGGTCTCTGAGGTACAGGTTTAATTACAGCTACCGTAAAAGCCTGTGGTTCTGATCCATTTACTAAAGATAGATTAATCATATCTAAAATGGGGCTGGTAATCAAAGGGAACACTTCATCAAATAATTTGGTTGGGACTGGGTCTAACATACAAGTTGAAGGTTTAGATGAAGCTAATATTTTTGATAACCCAGAAAGCTCCAAACACAGATCAGATTCTACAGTTACATCCAATGTTGCATCACTTATTCAAGATAAAGTAATCCTGTTTGTGAGGATGTCAATGATTTTATTCTTAATAGAACTAATTTTTATTTCTAAAGAATCCCATAAAGTCATGACAGTTGAGAGCTAAGGGAATGGATGGCCCAACAGAGCTATGACTCTGTGTAAGTTTAGCAACTGTACTAAAGAGAAACCTAGGATTATTCTTGTTCTCTTCTATTAATGATGAGAAATAAGGTGTTCAGGCTTGGCAAAGTGTCGTTTTATACAACAGTAGGCTATATTTCAACATTAAGTAGGACTCCCGTAGGTGTGTGGAGCATCATTTTCTCTCCAAGCTTCTAACAGTGTGCTTTAAAGAGCCCAGCTCTTAATTAAACCAGGGAGCCAGTCTCCTATGAATAATTAGCTTCTTTTTCAAGGGCGTTACATGTTCCAATGCACCAGGCAAGAAGGAAGTAACACTATGAAGTATTAAAATTATATTATATTATATTATTATATTATATTAAAAGCTATAACATGAATGTCCAAATCACCCACTATAATGAAATTACAATGATAAACAACCAGACACTCATGCCTAAGGATGTTTCAGCGCAAATAAATAATAATTAATCTCATTCAAAAAGCTTTCCCAAGCTTTCTAGGTTGTTGTTAGATCATCCCACTAATGAAGCCTTGGCATTACAGTAGTTACTGATCCTTCCATCTATCCCCTGAACCATTTGGGCTGTTACTACTTGTGTCAAATACTTAATAATAATGCGAATTGTGAGATGTTTAGGTCACATGTCTCCAGGTGTGATTGACTGTAAAACCACCTGCGGAGACAATTCAAGGCTGCACTGTAGGTGTTAGACAGATGTAACCTGAGGCTGCATCCTCTGTTTAAAGTTGGTTTTTCAAGTATAATGTATGTAGCTAGCCTGTCTGAACAGCACAGTTTTACATTAAGCACATTTAAGGTAAACTAAACAAGGTCAAATGTAATCTGTCATAGATAAACTAAAAATTAGGCTTCAACTGATGCAAAAAATCTTTTATTTGAATTAATTTGCCAACTCCTTAACATGTGCATAATTTTCCTTGATTACAATTTTTATGTTTTATTTATTTAAAAAAGAAATACATGACCATACACAAGCATCGATGTAAAAAAGGTTTAACCATACATTTGACAATAAAAAAACTTAGCTGAAATAGTGCTACACTTCATCATGATTGTGGTTTATTCTGTGGTCATTTGCAGGTTTCATCTCTAGATCATCAGAACAGATGTCATTCACTCTTAAGACAACCACTGTCCTGTTGAGTGTCATCACTTCCATCTGCAGAGACAATAATATTGGTCAGAGGAGATAAATGAGTTACTGTCAGCGATGTGCTTAATGATTTCCTTCTGTCAGTCTTTCAGTCCAATCTGAAACCCATCACAGTGAACGTCCCGTGGCTTCAAAGAGCTGGTTTAACCCCAAAACTTTGCTTTGATAAAAATTGTATGTAGTAGAAAACACCAATGTTAATTTGGACAAAGCTCAGCCATTTACTGACCTCAGAGTCTCCAGTTTGTAGTTTGGACTCTCCACAAGGTTCAGTAGTTGCTTAACATCTGGATCCTTCAGGTTGTTCTCCCTCAGGTCCAGTTCTGTCAGATGGGAGGGGTTGAACTTCAGAGCTGAGACCAGAGAAGCACAGCTGATATCCGACAAACTGCACCAGCACAACCTTAAATACAAATTGTAGCTTGCAGTTAGAGCAGCTTTCTGCTGTTGTAAAATGGGAGGTTTTACTCTCTTTCTTCCCTGTGCACCACCGGGTCCGTTTCTCTCCAATTCTGAGACCCAACCAGTAAAACCAGCAAAGTATTTACCTTGTGAAATAATGAGAAATGGTTAAGTATAAAATAAAGATTTAATGCCAAAATGATCAGTGTCCACAGTATACAACTGAACAGATACAGAGTGACATTCACCTTCGGCACTGGGCCCCTCTCAGCCCATCTTAGGGATGAACCAAGCAAAGAATGGAGCATGAGTCCTGCTATTATTTATGCCTGTTCTTAACCCTCCTAAAGGGTGTCATCCAGTTTTTTGTCTTCTCTAGCACACATTTAATATCAACTTTTATAGACTGCTTCACCTCTGCAAGATTTAATATGTTAGACCACACAGTGTGGATTGTCTACGGAGCACACATTTAGCCTTCTGAGGCCATGCCAATCACATTTGCTCACATTTATATACTTTACATATATGCCTTTAATCCTCTGGCTTGATTTTCAGCCTAATCACATATTAGCAGAAACTTTCATCTGCACAAAAACTCTTTAAAGACATGATATAAAATCAATATATAAATACATTGGCAGAAGATTAAATTTTTTTAAACTTTTGTTTAATGCAGATAGCATAAAAAATTCCCCCAAAACAATGAAGCAAACAGACAAATTTCTTATATGGATAACTGCTCCCATCATTGAACAGACCTCAACATTTCTATCCTGCTGTTTTGATTTTCAAGAACTCCACAAAGCTCCTTCACTCCAGAATCCTGCAGGTTGTTATAACTCAGGTCGAGTTCTCTTAGATGGGAGGGGTTGGACTTCAGAGTTGCAACCAGAAAAACACAACCAGCCTGTGACAAACTGCAGTCCTTCAGTCTAAACAAAAATCAAGAAAATGTAACATGATACCAACAGCATGGTAATTATAGCAGTTAAACTATGGAAAATGTATTTTTTATTAGCATAATCCTGTTCCACTAACAATGTGGAAAGGTTACCTCCTAAAAATGACTTTTGTGAGACTCATTATTTAAAATATATTTGTTTCTAAGTCATTAAACGCACAAAAGTAGCTCAGAAAAGAAAGTTTCCCAAACAAGGTGTTGTCATCACATTTTCACTTCCGTTTTAGGTTTTTCTGTCCTTATTCTCTTTCTGTAATACTACTTTGTGTAATATTTTTATTGCAAAGCTTGGTGAGGTTCAGTATGAAGCTACACAATAAAATATACTTTGTATAGCAAGCTTTGCCAAGGACTTCTGCATTCTGTTTATGATCTGATTCAAATGCAGATCATTATAATATTTTGAGTTTTAATATTTAAATCTCTTACATAAAAAAGAGAAATAGAGGTAAAAACATTTCTTTACTTTACATGTAAATTACAGTTTAAATAATCAAAATATGAATTAGTAATCAAACATTGAGCAGATAAAGTCTTGATCTTGAGCATGTAAAACATAATTAGCATATGCAGGAAAGAGCATCCCGTGGACCAGAGTTTGGAAAATACTGGTCTAATGTTTCAACTTTATTTCTGCATTTTAGGATCAATAAATCTTACCTCAGAGTTTCCAGTTTGCAAATTGGACTCTGAAGAAACCCACACAGGTTCTTCAATCCAGAGTCCTGCAGTTGGCAGTTGTCACTTAGATCTAACTCTTTCAGGCAGGAGGATTTAGAGTTCAGAGCTGAGCCCAGATAAGAACAACTGATCCCTGATAAACTGCAGCACTCAAGTCTAAAAAGAGGATACAGTGAATCTGTCAGTATGTCAGTCGTGTTTCACAACAGTTTTTTTTACATACCCTTTATTAATCTGAATAAAACTAAATAATGTTCTATCACAGAAACCCAGATAAGCTTGTAAGAAAACATGTTTATCAATTTAAAATAAGACTCCTTTTCATTATACTTACTGGTTACACCTAATATTAATAAAGAACAGAATACAAGATTAAAACAAGATAGAATTTTATTAATAGCCCATCCTACAGCACCATTTAACAATTCCTGTTAGTTTACATCAGCCATATGTCTTCTGTAAGCACAAACTTGAAACCCGATTTGTATGCATCTAAAGTTGTTTTAATGTTATTTTAATGTCACATTAACAGCCAACTTAAAATAAAACAAATTACTTTTGTACGTCAATTTTTGTCACCAAAATGCAAACCTTACCTTAAAATGCTAGTTAGCATTAGCCTAGAATAGTTGAACTGTTTACTGCAAAGAACATCAGAAGTTGAGAAAATTATCCTATGTGTGTGGATATTCAAACTCTAGAGAATCAGGTCCATGTTTTATCTATTCAGGAACTACAGCAGGTTAACAGGAAGGTTTAACAAAGAAAGGTGGACACATAGAAAACAAGCAGCAAACAAAAAATATTTACAGATCAGATAAAAATCAGTTTGGTCAGTCTGTCAGTCATTTTTCTCAAATGAGATCGATTTATGAAGTACTGCCTATGATTCTGGTCCTACACACGTCAGTTGGTTCCAGCCACCACCAGCCTTGGATGACCCATCCTGACTCGTACTTTGACCTGCAGTGTTGCTATTTGTAAATTGTGCTGATTTTTAAGGTGTTCTACAGGGTATTCCAAGAGTTTTACTTGAAAAATATGTCTCAAATATGACCCCATTGGTTTAACATTTTACAAAATTTGTGTTTCTGAACCCAGATACAAAAAGGTGTGAAAATGTTTTTTGTATATAAAGTTATGTATTTTTCCATGCTGTCATAATCTTCTGATGCACTTTACTTTTTAAGCATGTAATATGCATTCACTTGCAAAAGGCAACAGACTGAATGTTGTAAATGATGTTTATGAAAAAATGTTGTTAATAATCCTTGATAATTAATGCACCTCATGGTGGAATGTACTTTCACAAAAGCCTAGTTGATAGAATGATTTATGGTTGCTTGCTATGAAATGTTTTATTGTTATATTTCAAATGAAGCCATTGTGTTTTTGTAAAAGTTACACAATAAATATTAAGGTTCTTAGACTTGGTTTTTCCAGAAGGTAAAAACACACTTTTGTGTAGTCAATAAAATTGGATGTTCAATAGATTGGTAACAAGAAGAACTGTTTAGAGCAGCTTATTCAACTACACAACTGAAATTTACTGTTAAAAGATTTACCTTACTGATGGTCTGCTGTACATTAAAATTATTTTTACTGTAACTTAAAATACAGGAGCCACTGAATATTATTTGCCAGTTGCTCCTTAATGCTAAACAACACAAGCAAACTCACCTCAGACTCTCTAGTCTACAGTTAGGACTTGCGAGTCCAGCACAGAGATGCTTCACTCCAGAATCCTTCAGGTCATAATTCTTACTCAGATCCAGCTGAACCAGAAGGGAGGGGTTGGATTTCAGAGTTGCAGCCACAACTTCACAGTGAGTCTCTGAGAGTCGACAGTCAGCAAATCTGATATGAACAGATAAAAAGTGATCCAGCAGAACAAGGCAGAAGATCCGAATTAGAAAAAGAAGAATAAATATCCGGACAAAAAAATGTCATTATCCAATAAACATAATTTCTCACTTGATTCTATTGTTTAACGCCAAAACATTTTTATGTTTCTTAGACATGAAAAATAACCTTTTCGCATGTCAAAGTAACTTTTTGGTCCAAAGTCATATAAAATATTTTTTGAACTTACAAAGCCGTTTACAGTTTCTCACAGCTGGTATTAGTCTCAGGTAACCACCTGCTGTTGTCTTGTACTGGCATAGATCAAATGTATCCTGAACCTCATCTGAGATCTGCAGCATGTAGGCTAAAGCCGAGCAGTGAATCTCTGACAGTTTCTTCTCTGATTTGCTCTCTGACTTCAGGAACACTTGGACCTCCTGATAAACTGAAAGATCCTTCATTTCCATCAGACAGTGGAAAATGTTGATGCTTCTATCTGGAGAAACTCTATCATTATTCATGTATTTCAGATTGTTGATAATTCTCTGGATGGTTTCTGGACTGTTCTCCATCTGACCCAGCAGGCCTCCTAAGAGTCTCTGGTTGGACTCCACAGAGAGGCCATGAAGGAAGCGGACAAACAGGTCCAGATGGCCATTTATACTGGTGAGGGATTTCTCCATCACTAATTTTATGAGGTCATCTAAAGATGAGTAAATGTAATCTTCTCCCAGGAAGTTCTCCATCACCTCTATGTTCCTGTTGGTGAAACAGTGGAACATGTTGACTGCAGCCAGAAATTCCTGGATGCTCAGATGAACAAAGCAGTAGACTGGTTTCTGGAAGATCAAATTCTCTCTTTTGAAGATCTCTGTACAAACTCCTGAGTACACCGAGGCCTCTGTGACATCTAGACCACACTGCTCCAGGTCTTCTTGGTAGAACATGATGTTTCCTTTCTCCAGATGTTCAAATGCCAGCCTCCCCAGCTTCAGAAGAACTTTCCTGTCAGCTTTCATCAGCTCCTGTGGACTCCTCTCATGTCCTTCATGGTACTTGTTCTTCTTCCTCTTTGTCCGAACCAGCAGGAAGTGTGAGTACATGTCAGTCATGGTCTTGGGCAGTTCTCCTTTCTGCTCTGTGGTCAACATGTTCTCCAGAACTGTAGCAGTGATCCAGCAGAAGACTGGGATTCCACACATGATGTGGAGGCTCCTGGAGGTCTTGATGTGGGAGATGATTCTGCTGGACAGCTCTTCATCACTGAACCTCCTCCTGAAGTACTCCTCCTTCTGGGCGTCAGTGAAGCCTCGTACTTCTGTTAGCCTGGCAACACATGAAGGAGGGATCTGATTGGCCGCTGCAGGTCTGGAAGTTATCCAGACGAGAGCCGAGGGCAGCAGGTTCCCCTTGATGAGGTTTGTCAGCAGAACGTTGACTGATGACTTCTGGGTGACATCAGAAACAAGCAGACTGTTGTTGAAGTCCAGAGAAAGTCTGGTTTCATCCAGACCATCAAAGATGAAGAGAAGTTTATAGACAGACAGCTTCTCTGCTGGGAGCTTCTGGAGTGTTGGATGGAAAACATGGAGCAGCGTGAGAAGACTGTGCTGCTCCTCTCTGATCAAGTTCAGCTCCCTGAATGAAAGCAGAACCACCACACTGACATCTTGGTTCTCCAAGCCCTCTGCCCAGTCCAGAGTGAACTTCTGCACTGAGAAGGTTTTTCCAACACCAGCGACGCCGATGGTCAGAACCACTCTGATGGGTCCATGCTGGTCAGGTAAGGGTTTAAAGATGTCGTGGCACCTGATTGGAGAGTCATGGAGGTTCTGGTACTTGGAAGCTGTCTCCAGCTGCTTCACCTCATGTTGGATATTAACCTCTTCACTCTGTCCCTCTGTGATGTAGAGATCAGTGTAGATCCTGTTGAGGAGGGTTCTACTTCCTGTTTCATCAATTCCTTCAGTCACACATTCACATCTCCTCCTCAGACTGATCTTATGTTCCTCTAGAACCTCCTGCAGACCAACATCTGCCAAAAAAACAGAACAAATCAGATGATGTGCCCCAGCCATGGATAAAAACATGGATGCTGATAGGAAGCTTTGCACATTTAAATAAAGTATTTAACCTGCACTATGTCCCAGAGGCTTGCTAGCCATTTGAGTGCCCGAAGTGCAAACGCTTTGTGCCCCACCCTCCCCGGAAATAAACAATAATACAGTATTTGTCAGTGCGCTATTTCCAAAATAACTTCTCAATATCAAGGCCTGTCAATCAATTAGAATATTTAATTGCAATTTATTTAAGTAGTCTCTGTTACACATGTACGCATCTACATACACCCATTCATACACACATTCATCTTGTTGATGAATGTGATTCTAAAATTGATTTTATTAAAAATAAAATCTTGGACATATTCCTGAAGATGATTACTTTATCCTCAGCAAGCGAGACAACATTGGAAGGAATTGCAGAACCTGATCTGTGTTTGGACTGTTCTGATCCTGTGGAGCTTCCTGAGTTATCAGAAATATTAGCTTCATCTAAACCTTCAACTTGTATGTTAGACCCAATCCCAACCAAATTATTTAAGGAAGTGTTCCCTCTGATTACCAACCCCATTTTAGATATGATTAATCTAATCTTATCCTATCCTAGATATTTGTTCTGAGTTAAATTTAAGACGAACTTTCTTTAATGGGTGGTTTTAAACACAGATGGGCCATAACGTGCTGCCAGCGCTCCTTCGCACATTAATATGTATATTAATGGTAGTTAATTGTACATGTTTAACTTTAAATAAGTGGTGAACAAGCTAGAAGCTTTCCTTCGTTAGCTAAAACCGCTAACGGCTAATGCTAGTGCTAGGTCCAATGTTTACATTCGACTCGTCCATCTTATGAGAATCCAAAGACATTCTTCTCCGCCATTTTAGTAGTCTATTATTCCATGTGATCACTAGTTAAAATATTAAGATCAGTTATCCAAAAGAGTATTGATTTGTAATCCAACAAATAATCTTTTCTCAATGAATTATTTTACTAAAATAGCGATAGCAAATCAAACAGCATTTAAAATTATTATACAAAAGGTTGATTTCTAATCCAGCAATCATTATTTATAATGTCATATTATTAAAATTATGTTTACTCTTCTGATTTTGCACACACACCAATTATTGTTCTTAATTAGTTCTACAACTAATTAGACCTCATTTTCAAATCAAGATAAACTATGGTTCTTAAACATAATTCCACATTGAACTGTGATAGCACTGCATCATTTTTATTAGTTCCCACGTTCCTTTGTTGTTTATAGTTAATTAGTTTTCTTTATTCCTTCATTTTGCTTGGTAGTTTTAGTTGAATTGTTCTAGCCCAGTAAAGAGTTTGGTCATTGAAACATGTTTAACTTGGACCTTGTCTTAAACAAGGCAGCCTCAAGAGATACCAGAACAACTCGCTGGACTCTTTCAATACAAATGACTTTTAAAGAGGCTTTAGTTTTAGCCAATCTGGGATAGCTGAGGTTCTCAACCAACCACTGTATGAAGCCAGCCACTCTTACATTAAATAACCCTTAAATAATGTTTAATCAACCTGTTTAGCTTTTGATCTTTAACCTTAGTTTAGAGTATGTGTAGATGCATGGTTTTGTTGCCCTGTTCTCATTGTATCTTGACTTTAACCTGTTGAGTGCTAGAATAGATTTCAGTCCCTCACAAACCTGAACGGGATCAAGCATGTAGATGAAGAAGCGACAGAACAGCAGAATGGTTCTTCAACTGCTGGGAAAAACTATTCCATCTCTGAATGTTTGAGGCAGAACTTTGTTCTAGTTAAGGTTTCAGATGTTTTCTTCGTTCTCAAAGGAAACATTGAAGCTTATCCAAACAAATGAGAAACACATTTATTAACATTAATTTATTAATAACAGGGAATTTGATCCTATTACAAACCCTAAAATCAGAAAATTATATATTGCTCAACATGATCTTATCAAAAAGAATATTTATTATATATTATTTAAAACAAATGTCAGTTTAATTACTGATTCATTGTGAAAAATCATGTCTGGATTAAAACAGAAACGTCTTACCATATACACAGCTGCCCTGATTGGTTGTCTGCTGTCCAGCTCTGCTTCTGGATGTTTTTCCACACTGGGGGCAGGAAAGGTGTCGTGATGAAGCAAACCCTTCCCAGTATGAGCTGATGCACTGTCTGCAGAACCAGTGACCACAGCTGGAAGAGACTGGATCCTTCAGGGCATCCTGACACAAAGCACAGGAGGACACCTGGTCATCCACATAGACACAGCTCCTCTTTCTCCCTCTGTGAAGATAGTTCTTAATTACTAATAATTTACTGATTTTTAGGTGAAATATCAGGATGTGATGATGCTGACTCTGATGGTCACAGCTGAAATTCATGTCAAAATGTATTTCCATCAGGTCAGTTTAAAGAAGAAGCAATGTTTTACTTAGTTTCAGATTATCCAGGTCCATGGTTAAATACCAGAGGTGCTTCTTTAGACCAGACACTCTTCAAAGACACACAGCTGGATACTGAAGGTTCTGACGTTTGTCTGTGGTGGTGTCCTCTGAAACCCAAATGTAATACAAGAATATAAGGCTGCTCGCACTTGATCACGTATATCATCTGTAAAAATGCAGACACAACATTACGTTTTATTTCCAGGCTGCCATTGGTTAGTTTGTCTTTACTCCATTTCGTGTACCTACATCAGCATATCATCAGTTTTTGGAACAGTAAAGGAAATTGTCATCCCTGAAACCTGTGCTTTTCTGAAGTGTAACCCTGGCATTCCTCCATCAGAGAAGAAGACAGGGATTGATGGCTCTACTCAACATCTCACTGCTAACTGGGTTTCATTCATGTTAAAATGATATGTCAAAAATATGTTTAGAAGTGGAAACTATCGGTTCTGTTTTAAATCATCCAAAATACAGAACAAATCCCATCCATTGATTCCTTTAGGATCAATAATAATCAGATTTCTAATTCATTAAAGTGTAAATCCAGTCAGTTTAAGTCTGAAGGACCAGCATAAATCTTATTATTTTTCCTTTAAATTGGCTCTTTAAAATTGTCAAGCCATCAGAACCCATTGGTCCAATCCAGCTCTGTGTTAGCCGGCCAGACATCGCTCACAAGTCCTTCAGTTTACTGGAACAGAGACAGAAATATTAGAACAAACAGGGAGCATTAGTTTACACTTTTCAGGAGAATCTATCTATTTTTATCATCATCAGCAGCAGCTGATTTGTTTTCTTTTAAACAGTTATTGTTTCCCTTTTTAAATATATGAAAGATGCAACATGCTAAACATTTGAGCTGTTTACCTTCTGCAGGTATAACACAGATTGGGCACTAATACCTAAAGCATATTTTAATAAACCCCATTTTAAAACCAAAGTGATATTAACTGAAGAGTCTTCATGGTGATGTTTAAAATTATGTTTAGGTTGTCTTGTTCCTTAGATGACCTCCTCACCTGTGCTGTTTTTGTTTACTTCAACTCACTTTCTGGATTAACTGATAGATGCTTTCACTTTAGTTACTATACTTCACTTGAATACATTTTTTATTCTAGTTTCCATCTCTGAGTAGTTTGACTAAAATCAGTCCTGTTGGTTCAGTAAATTCCTTCTTTAAATACTGTATATTAACCATCGGTCTGATCCACGAGATGTTAGAGGATAACTAGTGAGTTTAGTCAATGTTGCTTGGGTTGACCAGAAGTTAATAAAGCTCATAAAATGTTTTATAATCTGCCTATACAGACTGAACCTCGGTGGTTCTACATTAGGTTAAAGCCCTTGGATTGGACATTTTAAGTTGCTGTAAAACTAAGAGGTTCCTAAGGTTTTGTGAGTTTCCATAGTTAACCAGCAGGGGGCAGATTTTGTTCAGACATTCCAACAAGTCACAACTAATTCATTCTGGTTGGATTTGAGCTAAATAACAGTGCTGTAAACCAGTGTCCATTACTGTGAAGTCTTTGAGAAGTTTCAACAGTTTTCATACGTTTTGTCTGAAGCTCCAGGTTCTTTACAGAAAGCAACAGGTTGGTCTTTAGACTGGTCACTCCTCATAGACAGACAGCTGGGTCCTGGAGACTCTGCTTCGTGCTCTTTCTTCACACAAACCTCCATCTTCTGGACTTGACTCAGTCAGAGAGAGAAACCAGTACCAGCCAGTTGGTCTCTGAGCTGCCCTGTAAAGCAGAAAGTTTATTCCCATCATGTTTGTGGAGGATTAGAGAAACACGATTGCAACAGGTAACATGGACCTGATGAGGTGAGAAAATACCAGGAAATGGATGTTCACGTGATTCTGCTTAATTTAGTTTCAGTTTATTTCAGTTTATTTATTTATATAGCGCCAATTCACAAGAGATGTTGTCTCAAGGCACTTCACAAAAGTCAGGTACATACATTCCAATTATTCTAACCGTTGAACAGTTCAGTCAGAGTTAGTTATTTATTCATTTATATGTGAGGAGGATAATTTTAAATTCTATTCTGGATTTAACAGGGAGCCAATGAAGGGAAGCTAAAATAGGAGAAATATGATCTCTCTTTTTAATTTTCATCAGAACTCTTGCTGCAGCATTTTGAATCAGCTGAAGGCTTTTAACTGCATTTTGTGGACATCCTGATAGTAAAGAATTACAATAGTCCAGCCTTGAAGTAACAAATGCATGGACTAGTTTTTCAGCGTCACTCCTGGACAGGATATTTCTAATTTTGGCAATGTTCTGGAGATGAAAGAAGGAAATCCTAGAAACCTGTTTAATATGGGATTTAAATGACATGTCCTGGTCAAAAATAACACCAAGGTTTTTTACTTTATTATCGGAGGTCAATTTAATGCCATCCAGGTTAAGTGATTGACTAAGCAGTTTCTTTTTTAAAGACTCCGGTCCAAAGACGACAACTTCTGTCTTGTCTGAATTTAGAAGCAGAACATTTAACGTCATCCAAGTTTTTATATCTTCAAGACATGCTTGTAGTCTATCTAACTGGTTGGGTTCATCAGGATTTATGGATAAGTAAAGCTGAGTATCATCAGCGTAACAGTGAAAATTTATCCTATGCTGCCTGATAATTTGACCTATTGGAAGCATATATATAGTAAAGAGAATTGGCCCAAGTACTGAACCCTGTGGTACTCCACAATTAACCCTGGAGTTTAAAGATGATTTATCATTTACCTGAACAAACTGGAATCTGTCAGACAGATAAGATTTAAACCAGCCTAGCGCTGTTCCCCTGATCCCTACAGCATATTCCAGCCTTTCTAAGAGAATATTATGATCGACTGGATCAAATGCAGCACTGAGATCTAACAGAACCAGAACAGACACAAGTCCATTATCTGAAGCCATAAGAATATAATTAGTGACTTTCAGCAGAGCTGTTTCAGTGCTATGATGAGCTCTGAAACCTGACTGAAACTCTTCAAACAGGTCATTACTGTATAAATGTTCACACATTTGATTAGCAACTATTTTCTCAAGAATTTTAGATAAGAATGGAAGATTGGATATAGGTCTGTAATTTATTAAATCATATCGATCAAGCGAAGGTTTCTTAAGTAAAGGTTTAATTACAGCTAACTTAAAAGCCTGTGGTTCTGATCCATTTACTAAAGATAGATTAATCATATCTAAAATGGGGCTGGTAATCAGAGGGAACACTTCCTTAAATAATTTGGTTGGGATTGGGTCTAACATACAAGTTGAAGGTTTAGATGAAGCTAATATTTCTGATAACTCAGGAAGCTCCACAGGATCAAAACAGTCCAAACACAGATCAGATTCTGCAGTTATTTCCAATGTTGTCTCACTTGCTGAGGATGAAGTAATCATCTTCAGGAGTATGTCAAAGATTTTATTTTTAATAGAATCAATTTTATTTAAGAAGAATCCCATAAAGTCATGACTGCTAAGAGTTAAGGGAATGGATGGCTCAACAGAGCTATGACTCTGTGTAAGTTTAGCAACTGTACTAAAGAGAAACCTTGGATTATTCTTGTTCTCTTCTATTAATGATGAGAAATAAGCTGTTCTAGCTTGGTGAAGTGTCTTTTTATACAACAGTAGGCTATTTTTCCAGATTAAGTAGGAATCCTCTAGGTGTGTAGAGCGCCATTTTCTCTCCAATTTTCTAACATTGTGCTTTAAAGTACGCAGCTCTGAATTAAACCAAGGAGGTAGCCTCCTATTAATAATTACCTTCTTTTTCAAGGGGGCTGCATTGTCTAATGCATCACGCAATGATGAAGTAACACTATGAACAAGAGAATCAATTTGTGAAGGAGAAGAAACAAAATTATTGCCCTCCATTGTGCTTTTCAGTGATAATGAGGAAATTAAAAGTGGAACAGATTCTTTAAAGGTTGTTACAGCATTGTCTGATAATGATCTACTATAATGAAATTTTCTTTCAGGTGTGGAGTACTCGGTTAAATTAAACTCAAAGGTTATTAAGAAATGGTCAGACAGGACAGGGTTATGAGAAAATATTATGTCTTTACACTCAATGCCATATGTCAGCACAAGGTTCAGAGAATCAAGACAAAGGTGGGTAGGTTTGTTAATGTTTTGAGCAATAGGGTAATGGGTGGGTAGCAGTACAGAAGCTGCAGAGAGGAGTGTTAAACTACAACCCTGCTTCCTGGTTTGAACCCTGGGTTGTCAGAGTTTTGGAGAACTAATAAATTTGACCAGATTCCTAGAAAGAAGAGCTGCTCCATCCAAAGTGGGATGGATGCCGTCTCTTCGGATCAGACCAGGTTTTCCCCAAAATGTTCGCCAGTTATCAATGTAACCCACATCATTTTCTGGACACCACCTAGACAGCCAGCGGTTGAATGACAGCATGCGGCTAAACATGTCGTCACTGGTCAGATCAAGGAGGGGACCAGAGAAAATGACGGAGTGTGACATTGTTTTGGCAAACTTACACACCGAAGCAACACTAACTTTGGTGACCTCCGATTGACGTAACTAGGTGTCATTACCGCCAGCGTGAATAACAATCTTACTGTATTTATGCTGATCCTTAGCCAGCAGTTTCAGGTAGGATTTGATGTCGCCCGTTCTGGCCCCTGGCAGACATTTGACTATGGTCGCTGGTGTCTCTAGTGCCACGTTTCTGACTATGGAGCTGCCAATTACCAGAGTTGGCTTCTCAGCGGGTGTGTCGCTGAGCGGGAAAAATCTGTTAGAAACGCAGATGGGTTGGTGGTGACCTGTGGGCTGGGATCTAGAACTATGCTTTCTACGTACCGTCACCCAGCCGGCCTGAAGCTCCGGCTGCGCGGGCTCTGCTGGAGGACTGCTACGGGGAGCTACCCTCGGTGGCTCCGCACTGGCTAAGGGGCCTCGGCTATCTGCTGGTTTTTCAACAGCGCGGAGCCGGGCCTCCAATTACGACACCCTCGCCTCCAAAGCTACAAAAATGCTACATTTATTACACGTCCCATTATCACTGAAGGAGGCAGAGGAGTAACTGAACATCTGACACAGAGAGCAGGAGAGAGGAGGAGACTCAGAGAGAGAAACAGCAGAACGGGTAGCCATGGTGGAGCTAAAGCTAAGCTAGCAACCTCTTAGCACTACTAGAGAAACCGTGTAAAACACGGAGTCCCCAAACGTTAAATACACCAACAGAAAGTAAGTGTTTTAACGTGCTTATGTATTAGAACAAGTAAGAGATATCACAGTAGAGAGAAATCAGATCAAACGAGAGAGCTTCACACACCAAACAATTCACCAACAGTGAGAACAGGAAGTGACGAAGACCCCTTACCACGCCTTCAATGTCAAAATTCTAGGTTTTTGTGACTTTTGTGACATTCAGCTCTGTTGGTACAGACAGTAATACATTCAGCCGACAGCTAATACTCTGAGCTCAAAGTAAACAACTCTGAACCAACAGCTTCGTGATAACATCAGATAGCTGCAGGGTGCGATGTTGTATCTAAACCAGAGGGAAACAGCCTCAACATCAGGGCCTCAGCAGTTTCTTCACGTCCAACACGTACCGGCCTCAATGAGAATAATAAAATAATAAGCATCGTCCCGCAGCCCTCTGTCACAGATAGTTTCTTAAATGATCCTTCAAAGAAAACCTAAAAAGCTCCATCATTTCCTATTTCACAAATATAGTGACAGAATTATATTGAATAAACCTGGTTACTGCATATTATAAAACACTCATCCATTTAGAATCACCAGCAGACAATACTAAAAATCCTCTGTTAAACTTCTTAAGCTTGGGACCAAAGTGTTTATAATGTAGATGTGAACAGAACCAGTTTCTGCTTGGCACACTAAAAGCAGGAAGTTGTGTGGTTCAGTTATACAAATCAGCATCAAACCCAAGTGTCAGAGAACCAGCCTGAGTTCTGCTTCTGGTTCCTCCACAGCTCACAGAGAAAACCCACTCAACCCCACTTAGAGAGCAAAATGAGAATGTGGAGTTAATGCTCACCCCTGGTCAGCTTTTATATCCTTCCTTCTGATCCGACGACACAAGATGGAGTCAGAACTATTCGACAAATGAGCTCCTCCTTTTCCTTACTTTAAAAAATCATGTGACTTATTGGAGGAAAGTTTGGGGTTTCTCTCTTCTGTTTTTAAACCTGGCATTTGGGTTTTTAGGTTAGAAATATTTCATGTTTGTTATTTTATCTCTAACTTCTGGTCAGTGTGCAGCTCAGTAACTAGAACCACTGGCTGAGTAATGCTTCTCCTTCCTTTTCAATAAGAGTCATACATTTATCGCTCCAATATAACAATATCATACTGATGTGTAAACAGTCCATCAGGCAGGCAATGTGAGTAAGTAAATCCTAAAATATATGCATAGATACATACATGTGTAAGTCTGACATCAGCTGCACTGTGAAGTAAAGGTGTATGATGTTCTGGAGGTAGTTTGTGACCATATCCAGCAGGAGGCAGCGGTGAGCCACAGTTCTGGTGTTTCCATGTTCAGACACAACATGCATGATCTGACAGAGATGACATATATGACACAAAGAGAGGAATCGCTTCTGTCTCACTGATTAGTGATGGGACAGAAGAGAACTTACTGAGAGCAAAAATAAAGCAAGAAAGGATTGAGTGAATCAGCAGTCTGTGACATGAGGCAAAAATATGAATTACAGAAATTAACAATAAAATATAACTAGAATTACAAAAGAAAGTGAATCTCCAAAGTGAATAAAGTTGTTTTCTGAAGAACCAGGATCTGAACATTAGTTCAAAGCTGTCAGATGGTCTCAGAGCAGAGAAAGATGTAAACACTGAGGTCTGAGGAGGCTTTTAAGATGCAGCAACAAGTGAGAAAATAAGCATACGAAATGTGCCCATATGTTAGGAGATCAGGGCACCACTGGAACCAGGTCTCCTTGTCTCTGGTAAGTTTGTTCATCTTCTTCTGAGGGTCTAAGGATTCTTTCAAACCAAATCAAAGATAGATGTTCCTACAGCGAGGTAAATAAACCTTGAAATTATTTGATCAGTAGGAACTTCCACCATGACTTTAAGAAAGAAGAGATGTTCCTTTTAAACGGAATCAAATGTGGGTCAGCAGCTTCATATGAATCTCCGCCTGTGCTCTCATCTGAAGCTGGACAATGTGGAAGAACGGGGAACAGAATAATGCTCTTCAGAACCAGTTTCTGTCCTCTGAACAGTGACTGTGAATGAATGTAAAGACTGTAGATTCCTTGAACTGAGATTATTAACTTTCCTAATGTTGTATTCTATGACTTCATTTATTATGATTGAATCTTATTTAACAGCTGAGGGGAATAAAAAACGCCGAAAAGCTAAATACCTTCAGAAACTATTTTGAGGGAAAGAAAAACCATCTGGTTCCTTGTTTTCTTCTGACAAAAACCTTAATACGTAATCAGGAGGTAACGCCCAGCATTAACTGCTAATAGAGTACCTAGATGAGAGTTTTGACCTCCGATGTACAAATTACTAAAGGAAACATCAAAGATCTAACATCATCTTCTGTCCAATTAGAGCAGCACAGATGAAACTGTACCTACCATGGATTGTTTCCTTAGCTTTATTTTTGTTATGTCTTGTGGATTAGAAGGACCCAGTCACATGCAGGAGTAAGGCAGAATCATTTCCAAGTTAATAAAGGAAAGGCCCTTAGGAACCAGAGGAGCATCCATCTGAAGAGAGGCCTGGATAGATCCATTGGTTTCTGCAGAATGAGCAGAACTGGGAGCAGATAAATGATCTAAACATGAAAGAACACTGAGATCATATCAATTTAAAATACTAAAAATGATCAGAAAAACACCACAACCAGATGAAGTGAGAGATGTTGGGCTGTTTGTCTGTTTATCACTTAGAATGTGTCTGTGGGACCTTTATGTGGGACAGATGGGCCCCATAAGGGACTGAGCACATGTTCCATCCTGGTCCGATGCTCAGCTGGGTGTGCTGTTTTCTCTTCATTCACCAAACCAAACTTGCTTGGTATCTCAGTAATGATCCAGAAGGTACCACCATCGGGCCATCTGTTGGTTGAGGTTCTCTTGTTGGATCAACCCGAGTTTCTTCTTCGTGTTCTTTCAGTCCGACTGGATGTGATCATAGCTCCTGTTAGGAATAAAAGCTGCTCCCATATAGAGTCAGTAACTAGAGATAAAATACCATCATTTTTACATGAAATAAAAACCAAACAGACATTTTGAGACGAGTCAAAGCAAAGAATAAAACCAACAGCTATTGATGTTTATTTAGCCGGTTTGGTTCTCTGCCTTCAGTTGGTTCTGCATCTGATGACGGCTCCTCTGCTTTCACTTCAAACAGTTAAAAACCTGTAAAATCACAGCACAATCTATTAAATGTTTAAAAATCACTGAAGATGCTCTAAAGTCACAGAAATGTTTTAGTAATGAGCGATCTGCAGCTTCAGTCTGATTAATAACCTTCGATGGTCAAACAATCATCAGCAAATGTCTGAAAGTCTTAATGAAAAGCAGATTTTTCCCACTGCGTCTCTCAGTGGAAGAAGCGTAAAACAAGGAAGCTTGTTTGGCAGTTTGGGGAGTAATTACTGTCAGGTTCTTTAAATGTCAGCGAACAGAGGAGGCTTGTGGACTTGGTCCGGCTGGTACCATCAGTGTGTGGCCTGTGGACTGGAGCCGTCCCTCAAATGAAACTTGAGGCAGGTGGATGGAAAACAGACGGTTTACTGTGAGCTCATCTGCTTCCTTCCTTTTTACTGCTCCTCACATCACTCAGCTTCCCTGCTGTTCTTCATCAGCATCTGGTTTCTCCTTCGCTTAGCTCTTTTGGACCCACTTCTTTGTTTGATTCTTCTCTAAGTTAAAGTTACACCATCTCCTCTTCACAAAGTAATCATTTAATGTCAAAAGACAAAGTCACAGGGAAACCAAACATCTTCTGACAGTTTGGCGCCTTCCTGCTGCCGTTTCATTCCTGTCAGCAAACTGTCTCATCCCAGCATAGTTCATCATAAAGGAAAGATACAAAACTTTCAGTTTAGTTTAGTTCAGTTCAGTTCAGTTCAGTTCAGTTCAGTTCAGTTCAGCTCAGTTCAGTTCAGTTCAGTTCAGCTCAGTTCAGTTCAGCTCAGCTCAGATCAGTTTAGTTTAGTTTAGTTTAGTTTAGTTTAGTTTAGTTTAGTTTAGTTTAGTTTAGTTTAGTTTAGTTCAGTTCAGTTCAGTTCAGTTCAGTTTAGTTTAGTTTAGTTTAATTTAGTTTAGTTCAGTTTAGTTTAATTTAGTTTAATTTAGTTCAGTTCAGTTCAGTTCAGTTCAGTTTAGTTTAGTTTAGTTTAGTTTAGTTTAGTTTAGTTTAGTTCAGTTCAGTTCAGTTCAGTTTAGTTTAGTTTAGTTTAATTTAGTTTAGTTCAGTTTAGTTTAATTTAGTTTAATTTAGTTCAGTTCAGTTCAGTTCAGTTCAGTTTAGTTTAGTTTAGTTTAGTTTAGTTTAGTTCAGTTCAGTTCAGTTCAGTTCAGTTCAGTTCAGCTCAGTTCAGTTCAGCTCAGTTCAGTTCAGTTCAGCTCAGCTCAGATCAGTTTAGTTTAGTTTAGTTTAGTTTAGTTTAGTTTAGTTTAGTTTAGTTAGTTTAATTTAGTTTAATTTAGTTCAGTTCAGTTCAGTTCAGTTCAGTTTAGTTTAGTTTAGTTTAATTTAGTTTAGTTCAGTTTAGTTTAATTTAGTTTAATTTAGTTCAGTTCAGTTCAGTTCAGTTCAGTTTAGTTCAGTTCAGTTCAGCTCAGTTCAGTTCAGTTCAGTTCAGCTCAGTTCAGTTCAGTTCAGCTCAGCTCAGATCAGTTTAGTTTAGTTTAGTTTAGTTTAGTTTAGTTTAGTTTAGTTTAGTTTAGTTTAGTTTAGTTTAGTTCAGTTCAGTTCAGTTCAGTTCAGTTTAGTTTAGTTTAGTTTAATTTAGTTTAGTTCAGTTTAGTTTAATTTAGTTTAATTTAGTTCAGTTCAGTTCAGTTCAGTTCAGTTTAGTTCAGTTCAGTTCAGTTCAGCTCAGTTCAGTTCAGTTCAGTTCAGTTTAGTTTAGTTTAGTTTAGTTTAGTTTAGTTTAGTTTAGTTTAGTTTAGTTTAGTTTAGTTTAGTTCAGTTCAGTTCAGTTCAGTTCAGTTTAGTTTAGTTTAGTTTAATTTAGTTTAGTTCAGTTTAGTTTAATTTAGTTTAATTTAGTTCAGTTCAGTTCAGTTCAGTTCAGTTTAGTTTAGTTTAGTTTAGTTTAGTTTAGTTTAGTTTAGTTCAGTTCAGTTCAGTTCAGTTTAGTTTAGTTTAGTTTAATTTAGTTTAGTTCAGTTTAGTTTAATTTAGTTTAATTTAGTTCAGTTCAGTTCAGTTCAGTTCAGTTCAGTTCAGCTCAGTTCAGTTCAGTTCAGTTCAGCTCAGTTCAGTTCAGTTCAGCTCAGCTCAGATCAGTTTAGTTTAGTTTAGTTTAGTTTAGTTTAGTTTAGTTTAGTTTAGTTTAGTTTAGTTTAGTTTAGTTCAGTTCAGTTCAGTTCAGTTCAGTTTAGTTTAGTTTAGTTTAATTTAGTTTAGTTCAGTTTAGTTTAATTTAGTTTAATTTAGTTCAGTTCAGTTCAGTTCAGTTCAGTTTAGTTTAGTTTAGTTTAGTTTAGTTTAGTTTAGTTTAGTTCAGTTCAGTTCAGTTCAGTTTAGTTTAGTTTAGTTTAATTTAGTTTAGTTCAGTTTAGTTTAATTTAGTTTAATTTAGTTCAGTTCAGTTCAGTTCAGTTCAGTTTAGTTTAGTTTAGTTTAGTTTAGTTTAGTTCAGTTCAGTTCAGTTCAGTTCAGTTCAGTTCAGCTCAGTTCAGTTCAGCTCAGTTCAGTTCAGTTCAGCTCAGCTCAGATCAGTTTAGTTTAGTTTAGTTTAGTTTAGTTTAGTTTAGTTTAGTTTAGTTTAGTTTAGTTTAGTTTAGTTTAGTTTAGTTTAGTTTAGTTCAGTTCAGTTCAGTTCAGTTCAGTTTAGTTTAGTTTAGTTTAATTTAGTTTAGTTCAGTTTAGTTTAATTTAGTTTAATTTAGTTGAGTTCAGTTCAGTTCAGTTCAGTTTAGTTTAGTTTAGTTTAGTTTAGTTTAGTTTAGTTTAGTTCAGTTCAGTTCAGTTCAGTTTAGTTTAGTTTAGTTTAATTTAGTTTAGTTCAGTTTAGTTTAATTTAGTTTAATTTAGTTCAGTTCAGTTCAGTTCAGTTTAGTTTAGTTTAGTTTAGTTTAGTTTAGTTTAGTTCAGTTCAGTTCAGTTCAGTTCAGTTCAGTTCAGTTCAGCTCAGTTCAGTTCAGTTCAGTTCAGCTCAGTTCAGTTCAGTTCAGCTCAGCTCAGATCAGTTTAGTTTAGTTTAGTTTAGTTTAGTTTAGTTTAGTTTAGTTTAGTTTAGTTTAGTTTAGTTTAGTTCAGTTCAGTTCAGTTCAGTTCAGTTTAGTTTAGTTTAGTTTAATTTAGTTTAGTTCAGTTTAGTTTAATTTAGTTTAATTTAGTTCAGTTCAGTTCAGTTCAGTTCAGTTTAGTTTAGTTTAGTTTAGTTTAGTTTAGTTTAGTTTAGTTCAGTTCAGTTCAGTTCAGTTTAGTTTAGTTTAGTTTAATTTAGTTTAGTTCAGTTTAGTTTAATTTAGTTTAATTTAGTTCAGTTCAGTTCAGTTCAGTTCAGTTTAGTTTAGTTTAGTTTAGTTTAGTTTAGTTCAGTTCAGTTCAGTTCAGTTCAGTTCAGTTCAGCTCAGTTCAGTTCAGTTCAGCTCAGTTCAGTTCAGTTCAGCTCAGCTCAGATCAGTTTAGTTTAGTTTAGTTTAGTTTAGTTTAGTTTAGTTTAGTTTAGTTTAGTTTAGTTTAGTTCAGTTCAGTTCAGTTCAGTTCAGTTTAGTTTAGTTTAGTTTAATTTAGTTTAGTTCAGTTTAGTTTAATTTAGTTTAATTTAGTTCAGTTCAGTTCAGTTCAGTTCAGTTCAGTTTAGTTTAGTTTAGTTTAGTTTAGTTTAGTTTAGTTTAGTTTAGTTTAGTTTAGTTCAGTTCAGTTCAGTTTAGTTTAGTTTAGTTTAATTTAGTTTAGTTCAGTTTAGTTTAATTTAGTTTAATTTAGTTCAGTTCAGTTCAGTTCAGTTTAGTTTAGTTTAGTTTAATTTAGTTTAATTTAGTTCAGTTCAGTTCAGTTCAGTTCAGTTTAGTTTAGTTTAGTTTAGTTTAGTTTAGTTTAGTTTAGTTTAGTTTAGTTTAGTTTAGTTTAGTTTAGTTTAGTTCAGTTCAGTTCAGTTTAGTTTAGTTTAGTTTAATTTAGTTTAGTTCAGTTTAGTTTAATTTAGTTTAATTTAGTTCAGTTCAGTTCAGTTCAGTTTAGTTTAGTTTAGTTTAGTTTAGTTTAGTTCAGTTCAATTCAGTTCAGTTTAGTTTAGTTTAGTTTAGTTTAGTTTAGTTTAATTTAGTTTAATTTAGTTGAGTTCAGTTCAGTACAGTTTAGTTTAGTTTAATTTAGTTTAATTTAGTTCAGCTCAGCTCAGTTCAGTTCAGTTCAGTTTAGTTTAGTTTAGTTTAGTTTAGTTTAGTTCAGTTCAGTTTAGTTTAATTTAGTTCAGTTCAGTTCAGTTCAGTTCAGTTTAGTTTAGTTTAGTTTAGTTTAGTTTAGTTTAGTTTAGTTTAGTTTAGTTCAGTTTAGTTTAATTTAGTTCAGTTCAGTTCAGTTCAGTTTAGTTTAGTTTAATTTAGTTTAATATAATTCAGCTCAGCTCAGTTCAGTTCAGTTCAGTTTAGTTTAGTTTAGTTTAATTTAGTTTAATTTAATTCAGTTCAGTTCAGTTTAGTTTAGTTTAGTTTAGTTTAGTTCAGTTCAGTTCAGTTTAGTTTAGTTTAGTTTAGTTTAGTTTAGTTCAGTTTAGTTTAATTTAGTTTAATTTAGTTTAATTCAGTTCAGTTCAGTTCAGTTTAGTTTAGTTTAGTTTAGTTCAGTTTAGTTTAATTTAGTTTAATTTAGTTCAGTTCAGTTCAGTTTAGTTTAGTTTAGTTTAGTTTAGTTTAGTTTAGTTCAGTTTAGTTTAATTTAGTTCAGTTCAGTTCAGTTCAGTTCAGTTTAGTTTAGTTTAGTTTAGTTTAATTTAGTTTAATTTAGTTCAGTTCAGTTCAGTTCAGTTCAGTTTAGTTTAGTTTAATTTAGTTTAATTTAGTTCAGCTCAGCTCAGTTCAGTTCAGTTCAGTTTAGTTTAGTTTAGTTTAGTTTAGTTTAATTTAGTTTAGTTCAGTTTAGTTTAATTTAGTTTAATTTAGTTCAGTTCAGTTCAGTTCAGTTCAGTTTAGTTTAGTTTAGTTTAGTTTAGTTTAGTTTAGTTTAGTTTAGTTTAGTTCAGTTCAGTTCAGTTCAGTTTAGTTTAGTTTAGTTTAGTTTAGTTTAGTTTAGTTTAGTTTAGTTTAGTTCAGTTTAGTTTAGTTTAATTTAGTTTAATTTAGTTCAGCTCAGCTCAGTTCAGTTCAGTTCAGTTTAGTTTAGTTTAGTTTAGTTTAGTTCAGTTTAGTTTAATTTAGTTTAATTTAGTTCAGTTCAGTTCAGTTCAGTTTAGGTTAGTTTAGTTTAGTTTAGTTTAGTTTAGTTTAGTTTAGTTCAGTTTAGTTTAATTTAGTTCAGTTCAGTTCAGTTCAGTTTAGTTTAGTTTAATTTAGTTTAATATAGTTCAGCTCAGCTCAGTTCAGTTCAGTTTAGTTCAGTTTAGTTTAGTTTAGTTTAGTTTAATTTAGTTTAATTTAATTCAGTTCAGTTCAGTTTAGTTTAGTTTAGTTTAGTTCAGTTCAGTTCAGTTTAGTTTAGTTTAGTTTAGTTTAGTTCAGTTTAGTTTAATTTAGTTTAATTTAGTTTAATTCAGTTCAGTTCAGTTCAGTTCAGTTTAGTTTAGTTTAGTTTAGTTCAGTTTAGTTTAATTTAGTTTAATTTAGTTCAGTTCAGTTCAGTTTAGTTTAGTTTAGTTTAGTTTAGTTTAGTTCAGTTTAGTTTAATTTAGTTCAGTTCAGTTCAGTTCAGTTCAGTTTAGTTTAGTTTAGTTTAGTTTAATTTAGTTTAATTTAGTTCAGTTCAGTTCAGTTCAGTTCAGTTTAGTTTAGTTTAGTTTAGTTTAGTTTAATTTAGTTTAATTTAGTTTAATTCAGTTTAATTTAGTTCAGTTCAGTTCAGTTTAGTTTAGGTTAGTTTAGTTTAGTTTAGTTTAATTTAGTTTAATTTAGTTCATTTCAGTTCAGTTTAGTTTAGTTTAGTTTAGTTTAGTTTAGTTTAATTTAGTTTAATTTAGTTTAATTCAGTTTAATTTAGTTCAGTTCAGTTCAGTTTAGTTTAGGTTAGTTTAGTTTAGTTTAGTTCAGTTTAGTTTAGTTTAGTTTAGTTTAGTTTAGTTTAGTTTAGTTCAGTTCAGTTTAGTTTAGTTTAGTTTAGTTTGATTTAGTTTAGTTTAGTTTAGTTTAATTTAGTTCAGTTCAGTTCAATTCAGTTCAGTTTAGTTTAGTTTAGTTTAGTTTAGTTTAGTTTAATTTAGTTTAATTTAGTTCAGTTCAGTTCAGTACAGTTTAGTTTAGTTTAATTTAGTTTAATTTAGTTCAGCTCAGCTCAGTTCAGTTCAGTTCAGTTTAGTTTAGTTTAGTTTAGTTTAATTTAGTTCAGCTCAGCTCAGTTCAGTTCAGTTCAGTTTAGTTTAGTTTAGTTTAGTTTAGTTTAGTTTAGTTCAGTTTAGTTTAATTTAGTTTAATTTAGTTCAGTTCAGTTCAGTTCAGTTTAGTTTAGTTTAGTTTAGTTTAGTTTAGTTTAATTTAGTTTAATTTAGTTCAATTCAGTTTAATTTAGTTCAGTTCAGTTCAGTTTAGTTTAGGTTAGTTTAGTTTAGTTTAATTTAGTTTAATTTAGTTCAGTTCAGTTCAGTTTAGTTTAGTTTAGTTTAGTTCAGTTTAGTTTAATTTAGTTTAATTTAGTTCAGTTCAGTTCAGTTCAGTTTAGTTTAGTTTAGTTTAGTTTAGTTTAGTTTAGTTTAGTTCAGTTTAGTTTAATTTAGTTCAGTTCAGTTCAGTTTAGTTTAGTTTAATTTAGTTTAATTTAGTTCAGCTCAGCTCAGTTCAGTTCAGTTCAGTTCAGTTTAGTTTAGTTCAGTTTAGTTTAGTTTAGTTTAGTTTAATGTAGTTCAGTTCAGTTCAGTTCAGTTTAGTTTAGTTTAGTTTAGTTTAGTTTAGTTAAGTTCAGTTCAGTTCAGTTTAGTTTAGTTTAGTTTAGTTCAGTTTAGTTTAATTTAGTTTAATTTAGTTTAATTCAGTTCAGTTCAGTTCAGTTTAGTTTAGTTTAGTTTAGTTTAGTTTAGTTTAATTTAGTTTAATTTAGTTCAGTTCAGTTCAGTTTAGTTTAGGTTAGTTTAGTTTAGTTTAATTCAGTTTAGTTTAATTTAGTTCAGTTCAGTTCAGCTCAGCTCAGCTCAGCTCAGTTCAGTTCAGTTCAGTTTAGTTTAGTTTAGTTTAGTTTAGTTTAGTTTAGTTCAGTTTAGTTTAATTTAGTTCAGTTCAGTTCAGCTCAGCTCAGCTCAGCTCAGCTCAGCTCAGTTCAGTTCAGTTCAGTTTAGTTTAGTTTAGTTTAGTTTAGTTCAGTTTAGTTTAATTTAGTTTAATTTAGTTCAGTTCAGTTCAGTTTAGTTTAGTTTAGTTTAGTTTGGTTTAGTTTAATTTAGTTCAGTTCAGTTCAGTTTAGTTTAGTTTAGTTTAGTTCAGTTTAGTTTAATTTAGTTCAATTCAGTTCAGTTCAGTTCAGTTCAGTTTAGTTTAGTTTAGTTCAGTTTAGTTTAGTTTAGTTCAGTTTAGTTTAGTTTAGTTCTGTTCCATAAACTAATGACTCAGACAGCTCTTGTGTTTTTGGGTTCTTGTCTTCATCAGTTCTGGTCTTTGTGAAGATTGCTGCAGGTTTTTTGCATCGTGTGTCTTCAGGTTTCTAACTGTAGATCTTCAAACTGTCCAAAACAAAAGCCAGATGACGTACGCTCCCTGAAGGCACCACTGATCACTCAATCAGTTTCTGTGACATCAGCCTGTGATGAGCCAACAGTAAGAAGAGATGTTTGTTCTGGTAACTTTCCACATTCTCCTCCTACTCTCCTGGTTTAGTGCAACAAACCACCTGAATAATATCATTAAACATTTTGATTCACTGAAAGAAGGCAAAGGTTGCGAGAAGCTGATCAGTTCACCAATCAGAGACCCATTCAGTGAAGTGGTGATTCATTGAAGGAGCTAAACTACCATAATGTCTGCAGAAACAGGAGATCAACAGAGTCACCTTCTGCTTGAACAAGCTGAACCATCATGGTGCAGAAACAGGTGATTTACTGCCTCCTCCTTATTGTAAAAGCCGTGCTGAGAGATTCCTCTCTGTTCATGGTGAGAGAAGGGGTTTCAGGTATCTAACCAAGGTCCACCCTACAGGCAAGTGTTACTTATCCAGCCAGGAGGAGATGCTGACTTATTTTGCATCAGGTTTTCTTCCACCTCAGCAGGTTCCCAGACCTGAGAGCGTCCTCCTCATCAGAAGACAGCAGCTGCGCTCTCACATCCTCCTCCATCATTCTGATTCAGCTGAGCCTGCTCGGCTGATGGGATGTAAATCTACTGACATCAGCTGGGGACACGTGCAGATTGAAGAGGAAGGTAATAACACTGCAGGGCTCATATTTACAGAAGAGGTCAACTTGGTGTGTGGGAGATTTTAATATTCATGCAGCTTCACAGCTTCAGTTTATGAAAACCACCAAATGACCTTTTTATCATCACGTGTAAATATCCAACATGTGAGAACATCTGAACTCTGCAGGATGGTTCTGTCTTCTAACATCTTTATGCATCATTTAGATTATTGTCTTTAGTATTAATGACTTGGCTGATGTTTATTGATTGATTTGTGAAGTTTTACTCTGTTTTGTAAAACTTTATTAATATATCAGCTTTACATAGAAAAGTATCCACAGAACAACCTCATTGGGACTTGCAAGTCCAGCTCAGGTCACCTTAGATCTGCAGTTTTATAGTATCTGATATCTAATGACAGTCCAGGAAGTTACCAGAATTAGGACTTTTCATCTTTAACATATATGGTGTCACAATTCATCCAACGAGCTGTTCATAAAATCCACCCGAAAAAAGACTGACGATGCTTCTCTCCAGTCCAGCTCCTGCACTTCAGTTTTGTCACTTTCATTGTCGATTATTAGAGACTGACCAACAGAAGTAGTGCAGAACCAAACATGAACATAATACAATACAAATCTGAAAAGTGTGGTGTGCATGTGTGTTCACCCCCTTGAGTCAGAACTTTGTATAACCACCTCTGGCTGCAGGTCCAGCTGCATGTCTTCTAGGATTTGTCTCCTCCAGTTTTCAACATCTACAGACTGATGTTCTGCTCATTCTTCTTTCTAAAACACCTCTAGCTCAGATTGGAAGGAGCACATCTGTGAACATTTTTTTAAGTGTAGCCACAAATTCTTAGTTAAATTTAGGTCTGGACTTTGACTAGGCCATTTTAAAACATAAATAGAAGATCAGGGGTCTAGATTCTATGATTCTGTGGCTCCAGAGCTGCTAGAGACTCTTCAGACCCTCCACTCTGGCTGTGTTTCAATGCAATGTTTTAAAATGTAACAGTAATACATAAATGCTAGCTTTACCAGTTTTTACACTAACAGTCTAAGGAATATATTCTTGTGAAGTAATTTTTTGTGTCTTTAAGTTCCAGACTTCATACTTTTATGATGTCAGTTTCTCTCTTCAATCTTCAGCATTCCACAGAAGAAAATGTATTTCTTCATTTTTATGTCAAGGTTTGCTGATTATTTTTCTTTTTTCTTTCTTTTAAATAAAATATTATTAAAAAGGTTAAAATTAAAATAGTTTTTCCTTTGACTTAAAAATCTTAACAAATTTCATATAGCAAATATTGCAAAAAAGAAGCTTGTGGCTCTAAACAAATTTTGTTTAGCTGGACCAAAGGCAAAATGGCTTTTAGGGTTTCAGAGGTTGCTGGTCCCTGGTCTGAACCACAACTGAACTCCACAACTTCCTCCCTGATCTGTCTGCTGTGGTCCTTGGTCTTCATGATGCTGGTTGTTCTCCAATGTTCTCTAAAGTACCTCTGAGGCCAAAAACAGAACGGCTGCAGTTAGACTCAGACTAAATCACTCACAGCTGGCCTCTGGTTAACTGATTTAGGGGCATCAGATTAAAGGGTATGAATACATGTGCACCATGCTTTTCTTATTTTGTTTTAGTAAAGAATTTTTAAGGTCATTATCATTTTAGTTGCTTTTCACAATTATACAGCCATGTGTGGCTGAATATTTGTGCAAGGTACATTATTTTCCTAACGAACGAATTTGCTTATATAATTTTACACAAAATAGTGGTAGATTCGGGGCTACATGGTGGCACAGTTGGTAGCAGCCTGGGGTCTTTCTAAACAGAGTTTACATGTTCTCTCTGTGGGTTCTCTCTGGGTACTCCTGCTTCCTCCCACAGTCCAAAAACATGACTGTGTTTGTTGGTCTCTCTAAATTGCTGTGATGGACTGGAGACGTATCCAAGGTTAACCCCACCTCTTGCCCAATGGCCACTGGAGACAGGCACCAGCTGCCCCGCAACCCTGCAAGGACAAGCAGGTATGGACAGTGGATGGATAGTGGTAGAAGTGATTCACAAATTCAATCCAGATCATTTGGAAAAAAATGAAATCATTTAAATCGACTTAAGTCTTCTGACAGCAACCTCGTAGATCCTCCTGCTGGGTCTTAACTTTGACAGCTGGCTGCTGCTGCTGAGATCCTCATACAGACCTCACCTTACAATCAAACATCCTGCAGAGGGAAACTGGATCTAAGTCACAATCTATTAGAGAAGTCCTCATTATGATCTGGAGGGTGGAGGATGATAACCTGCTGCAGATCCATGTTCAGAGGGCAGATTGTTGTCTTCCTCCAGGTGCACACAGGCAGTACTGACTCACAGTGCTCTCCATCAGCAGCTTCTTGCTCCTTCGGAAGTGGCTTATATGGTTCATTGTCTTTATGGCTCTGAGGTCTGGTTCTGAAGCAGCATCAAAGATGGATCTGTCAGCCAGAAACCTTTAGTCATCTAAAGGTTTCTGTGCTGCTTTCTGTTATTGCACAGTTTTAAACTGTCCAGTAGCTGGTACCATTTACCCATTTTTAACTGGACCTTATGTATCTGTCTTCCAAAATAGCTGCAGCACAAATAATGTTTCATGGAAAAAACTCACTTTCCTCAAACAGGAATTCTGTTCAGTATCAGTAGTTTTGTCATTAACATCGATTCCATTATATTTTTAATTCAAATAACTTTAATGTCAAATTTCCCAGACCCCATCCTTTGTGATGGACCAGTTTGAATCAGTGTTCTGATTCAAAGTTCTGTAGCTGAATCCAAAACTCCTCTAGAGCATCTAAGAACATATTTAGGATTCAGGAGTCAGTCTTTAAACAGTAAATTTGACATATATTTTTATTCCATATACAATGTATTATCATTTTTGTTTTTAAACTGCTTTAAGAACCAGAATGTTCTTTTCACTTTCAGTTAGCCCAAGTTGATTTATATCCCTGGCAGGTTTAGGTTTAAACTAATCTTTTGCTTTGACAAGATAAGGGTGATGGCCCGGGGGCCATCCGTTGGTATAAATCATTTTCAACATGCCATTTTTTGAAAATGTAAATAAAAGTATTTTTTTTACAAACTGATGCTATTTTACATTCCTTTATCTGTGACAAATCTCTGCCCTGTTTCTTGTCAGAATCAAACCTCCTGGTCCTACCAGGGGTATGAATAATCTTGGCCTTAACTGTAGCTACATGAAGCAGCTCTGTTTGAAATGAGTTAATGTCTGATTTTCTTTTTGATCTTTTCAATGATAATTTGTGGTTTTGTTGCTCCTCAGGACACAATGTTTGGGCCCCTTTCATTCAATGGTGTGGTTTTTCTCTTGGCTCAAGGTTGAAATAAAAAAACAAAACATATTTAAAATGAAATTGTTTGGGTGGCAGCAAAACCCAAAGGTGTGGAACAAAGACATTAAATATTCAGCTCTGCAGTAATGGCAGCAATTAATTGGTCACAGTTCTAGTTTCAGACTGAGTGAATCCAGTTTAATTTAAAGTTCTGGTTTATATTTGTTAGCAAATAATTATTTGGAAGCAGAAAGGTTTTAGAGAACTATACAACTGTTGTTCCCATATTTTTACCAACTGCTGCTTGATCAGAACTTTGCATATAGTCTCACTCTGCCCAGGTAAATTCATTCTGGTCCCTGTCCCAGTGGTGGCACCTGTGCTGAGGCGTACCTGAGTGACCTGCACAGATGTGAAACCTCTTACTGATGCGGCTGCCCCCATGCTGCCTCATAAAAGCTGGCGAAGCATTTCAGCGTTTCTGCCAGCAGCTGCAGCCTCCGCCGGGTCACTCTGGGGAAACGATTGAAGTGGCTGTAGGTGTTTCATTTCATTTCTCATTTGGTCACAGAGTTACACGAGGAGGCCTGCTCACATATGCATGAGGGACATTTACATTGAACTCTGCAGTTTGACCTACATACAGAGCATGACAGGGGGGTGGAAACAAGAAGACTAAAAGAATAAAACAGGAAGGTGATGCACATGGAGCTCTGGGTGACTCACTGTGGCTGAAGGTTTGAAGGTGCTTCTTCCAAAGGACAGAATATCAGAACATGAGGTGAAATCAGAAGGAAAATAAGCTACAGATCAGCTAAATCCATCATCATTTTCGTGTGTAATATGCTGCATAAATATTACAAAGATTTCCAGGAACTAAACTTGAATTTTTGGAGACATCATGAAGAAATTAAGCAGAAGGAACTGCATCATTGCAGTTCCTTCTGTAACATCAGGACATGCTGACACCAAAATGTAGATGGACCAGCCTGACTTTCAAGAATGAGACAGATCATCACTCAGCTGGTTGGAGGTAAAACATGATAAGTATGAGAACCAGCTAATACATGTCCTGGTGCCAAGTGATGGGATAAAACAGAGTTGCAGACAACAAATGGATATTTTGATAAAACATGAAAAACATGAGGCTTGCATTGCAAAAGTTTTACATAAGCATCAGAACACAGATCAAACCAAATGGTCTAACAACCTGCAAGTAGGCTTGTCTGAGTGAAGACCAGGGATGAGAAGGTCCGTCTATGATTAAAACTGGACTCTTCTACCTTAAAGTCAGCAGAACATGGCTGCTGGTCCATAACCTGCATTGTTTTTTTTGTATTTGTTCTGTCAGCTGGCTGCAAACGATCCAGGTTTCTGTTGAACTTCAGGGAATGAATTATGTAGAAGCATCGTTAAGTTCTGGTGTGGTTTTCACTTCTTCTGCTCGCATGTCTACCAGGTTCTCCTGACCAAACCTGCTTGCTATTTACAGGAAGTCACATCCAGGACCAGAGCCTACCAATCAGACCAGAACCTACAAAAGTAGAACTCTGGCTCCAGTTCGATGCAAGTCTGCTTCCTGAGCAAATAAGAGTTTGTGGTGTATTCATGATGTCATGAAGCAGTTGGCGCTTCTCCACTGACCAACATCTCCTGAGATGTTTGAGGTCTTAAACCCACTCTGAGTTTCTCTGTGGAAGTTCCCGCTGTTATGAAGCAGAAATTCTGTCTTCATCTCTGGAAATCCCACCTGAGATGTTTGATCTGCTTGCTGTTTATTAATGACAGGACTTCGAGATCTACACTAACATTTATACGCTGAAGGACGAGCACAACATCTGCAACAGATTATTGCTGAGAGAAATCTGACAGAATTTGGTCCAATTTTTGCATCAAATGTGTTCAGATTGAATAGATTTATTCTACGATGTCATGCCAGCTCCAACAGAGGACCATCTCATGCTCTCTGACTGTCATGCTCAGTATGAGGGATTGCTGCAAAGTCAACACCAGTGACTGTCCACTGTCTCTACATGATCATCCAGGAGGAGTGAATGCTGCAAGTCACTGACTGGATGCAATCTGCTGGGTTTCCTTAGATAGAAAAACTTTTTATCCAATTTGAATAAATAACTGAATCTGACTGAATTGTTCAATGGTTACGATTAATTGGAATGTATGAACCTGACTGTTGTGAAGAACCTTGAGACGACGTGTTGTGAATTGGAGCTATAGAAATAAACTGAATTGAATTAAATTGAACTCTCATCTATCCACCTCTTCAACAGACAGTACTGGTCTCTGCTGTCCCTGTGAAGACACTGCCTCTATGTCAGAGCTTCATGACCTTCATCGCCTCAGCCTGGCTGTCTGCTTACTCACACAAAGTGGATGAAGGTCACCATGTGGAGATGTGGGATGTTCATCATAGGGTTGTAGTGAATCCACCCACCTGAAACTGGAAAGGTTTGCTGAGTCATCAAGCTTTCTATTTCTATCTGTATTAGTGTCCCATCAGTTCATCTCTAAACCAGGAATGAACCCGGACCTGGTTCTGATGGGAACCAGCAGATATTTTCATATTTTGGTGACATTCTGCGTTGGAAAGGAATTATTTCAACTGCAGAAACCATCGTTCAACCCTTAAAGGGCAGCATAAAGTGGTTATAAGGGTCCTATAGTTGGTAATAGTCTCCCCTCCTTGAACTTCCACCTTAACGTGGTGGGGGGGTCGAATGATCCTAGAGGTTATGTTGTCTGGGGCTTAAATGCCCCTGGTAGGGCCCACCCTAGAGCCAGGTCTGGTGTGGGGTCGGGACTCGTCGGAGAGCGCCTGGTGGCTGGGTTGCTGCTTGTGGGACCCGGCCAGGCCAAGCCCGAACGAGAGGCATGAGTCCATCCCCCAGTAGGCCCACCGCCTGCAGGGGGAATCGTGAGGGATTGGGCAGTGAACGAAGGTGAAGACCTCGAAGGCCTGATCTCCGGATGCTTAGGCTGGTTCTAGGGATGTGGAATGTCACCTTGCTGCGGGGGATGGAACCTGAGCTTGTGCAGAAGGTCGAGAGATGTCAACTAAAAATAGTCGGGCTCACCTCCATGCACAGCGTGGGCTCTGGAACCCATCTCCTCAAGAGAGGGTGGACTCTCTTCTATTCTGGAGTGGCCCGCAGGAAGAGGCGGTGAGCTGGGGTGGGTTTGCTTGTTGCCCCCCAGCTCAGCTGTCTCGTGTTGGGGTTTTTCCCCAGTGGATGAGAGGGTCGCATCCCTGCGCCTTCGGGTTGGGGAAAGGTCTCTGACTGTCGTTTCGGCCTACGGGCCGAGCGGTAATGGGGAGTACCCGGCCTTCTTAGCGTCCCTGTCGGGGGTGCTGCATAATGCCCCTCCCGGAGACTCCGTAAACCTGCTGGGGGACTTCGATGCCCACGTGGGAAACGACAGAGACACCTGGAGAGGCGTGATTGGGAGGAATGGCCTCCCTGATCTGAATCTGAGTGGTGTTTCATTTTTGGACTTCTGTGCTAGTCACAGATTGTCCATAATGAACACCATGTACAAGCATAAGGGTGTTCATCAATGCACTGGGGACCAGGACACCCTAGACAGGAGGTCGATGATAGACTTTGTTGTCATGTCTTCAGACCTTTGGCTGAATGTTTTGGACACTTGGGTGAAGAAAGGGGCTGAGCTGTCCACTGATCACCACCTGGTGGTGAGTTTGATCCGCTGAAAGAGGAGAATGCCAGACAGACTTGGCAGGCCCACGTGTATAGTAAGGGTTTACTGGGAATGCCTGGCAGAGCCGTTGGCTAAGGATGTATTCAACTCCCACCTCCGGGAGAGCTTTGACCAGATTTCGGGAGAGGTTGGAGACATAAAGTCCGAATGGACCATGTTCTCCCCGTCTATCGTCGCCATAGCTGTGACTGTAAGGACTGCGGTGCCTGTCGCGGCGCCAATTCCTGAACCCGGTGGTGGACACCGGCAGTAAGGGATGCTGTCAAGCTGAAGAAGGAGTCTTATCGGCTGTGGTTGACTTGTGGGACTCCTGTGGTGGCTGGCGGGTACTATGAGGGCAAGCGTTCCGTGGCCTGGGCTGTGGCAAAGGCAAAAACTTTGGCCTGGGAGGAGTTGGGTGAGGAGAAGGACTACCGGTTGGCCTCAAAGCTTGAGTACCTCAAATCTCTGGATGTTGTGGGGCTGTCATGGTTGACACGCCTCTTCAACATTGTGTGGCGGTCGGGGACAGTGCCTCTGGACTGGCAGACTGGGGTGGTGGTCCCCCTTCATAAGAAGGGTGACCTGAGGGTGTGTTCCAACTACAGGGGGATCACACTCCTTAGCCTCCCTGGTAAGGCCCATGCCATGGTATTGGAGAGGAGAGTCCAGCCAATAGTCGAACCTCGGCTTCAGGAGAAGCAGTGTGATTTCTTCCCGGCCGTGGAACACTGGACCAGCTCTATACCCTCTACAGGGTACTCGAGGGTTCATGGGAGTTTGTCCAACTGGTCCACATGTGTTTTGTGGACCTGGAGAAAGCATTCGACTGTGTCCCTCATGGTGCCTGTGGGGGTTGCTCCAGGAGTATGGAGTCGGGGGCCCTTTATTAGGGGCCATCCAGTCCGGCACTAAGTCGGACCTGTTCCCGGTGCATGTTGGACTCCGGCAGGGCTGCCCTTTGTCACCGGTCCTGTTCATAACTTTTATGGACAGGATTTCTAGGCGCAGCCAAGGGCCGGAGGGGGTCTGGTTTAGGGACCAGTGGATTTCGTTTCTTCTTTTTGCAGATGACGTAGTCCTGCTGGCCCCCTCTAGCCAAGACCTACAGCATGCGCTGTGGCGGTTCGCAGCCGAGTGTGAAGCGACTGGGATGAAGATCAGCTCCTCCAAGCCCTCCAAGTTTCTCAACCGGAAAAAGGTGGCTTGTCCTCTTCAGGTTAGAGGGGAGTTCCTGCCTCAAGTGGAGGAGTTCAAGTATCTCGGGGTCTTGTTCACAAGTGAGGGCAGAATGGAGCGGGAGATTGACAGACGGATTGGTGTGGCTGGAGCAGGAATTGGGGGCACTGTGCCGGTCTGTTGTGGTGAAGAGAGAGCTGAGCCGAAAAGTGAAACTCTTGATTTACCAGTCGGGCTACGTTCCTACCCACAATTCGAGGCATCCAGGAGACACTGTATGTATCTTTCAGAGCTGTGTAACAATGGTCCCGTGTCTTCTCATCTCTGGTCGGGCAATAATCGTGCTGTCTGTATCGAGGTCGTTCATTACAGAAATTTGAGCTGTTAAAATCCCCAAGAACAATAATGAGAGAGTCTGGAAGTTTTTTCTCCCCATCTGTTATCAGGTCTTTTGAAGTTCAGTTATGGAGGGATGTAAACAGAATGAACGAGGAGAACTCCCTCAGGGAATAAAAGGGTTTGAGGTTTATAAAAATGACTCTAGTTAAGGACTACATGTGTTCTGTTGCAGTATGAGACCTGAGCACCAGCCTTTGTTTATTTAAAAGCAGATCCCACTTTTGTTTGTTTATTATTATTGTATATGTTTTTTTAAGGTTATTTATTGGTGTTTAATGGACATTTTGTGTCTCTTTGATTTTTGTCTTTTTTTGGTTCTTTCTGTCTCTTTCTTTTCTTCTGGAGCTCTTTATTATACTTTAGTGTCTTAGGAAACTTTTATGTTTCTAGCTATAGTGTCCTCTGAACCTTCACATAGCTCTAGTGACCAACCAGTGTGTCAGATGTCCTCACACAGATGGACATGTAGCTCTTTGGGCTTTCTAGCTTACTAATCAGAGCCAAAGGGTTCCCCAGGTGTTAGGAAAAATCACACAATTGCTGGATGTGTTTTGGCTTTTCCTGAGTGAACACGTCATCCTTTCATCTCAGAGGGTTTCAGAGCTTTTCATCCTGAACAGAAACTTGCACAGAGCCCTCAGTAGTTTCCCCTAACCAGAACCTGGTTTCACTGACTGGCTGTGGGACAAAGGCAGTGGAGTTAGCATGTTGGGTTTCAGTCTGGTTCTATGTGAGCTAAATTCACACAGACCTCCTGAAAGTACCCTACAGGTCAGACTGCATAGTGAAACAAACTGGTCTGGTTCTGATCAATTGCAGGGTGTGGTCTTCCTGGTACCGGTACTGTCCTGACTTTCATCTGATACATGTTGAGTCAGGATGAGAGTTTGTGTTTATTACTGGAACAGTCTTTGTGTGTGTGTGTGTGTGTGTGTGTGTGTGTGTGTGTGTGTGTGTGTGTGTGTGTGTGTGTGTGTGTGTGTGTGTGTGTGTGTGTGTGTGTGTGTGTGTTGTTCCAGCCTCATGCAGGAATCCTGCAACCGGTATTTCAGTGATGTGGTCATCCATCCCCCAACGAACTAATCAGAGGGAAGGAAGCTGATGATGTTTCTCCACTGGGTGAGTTCAAAGATCAGTAGGACCTAAGAATGGAAACAGCACACTATGAAGAAAGTTGGGCAGTAGGGTGAAAATGTAAAATCTTTCAATTTATCCCTGAATGATGTCATATTTGTCAGTACAGCTACTGTTCTTCTATTCCAGGCTGTGGGACATCTGTTTAAACCTTTTATGTGGTTCACCAGCTGCTCAGTCAGCTGCATTAATTATAGATTCAGCAGGACTAAAGTTTATGAAACATCAGATAGGATTTATGGACCATCAGGCCACATCTGCAGTCTTTATCTAATAATCCAGTCTCAGTTTTCTGTCCAAAGTATTAGTGGTCCTGGGAAAAGGGAAGTGACCCAAACTTGACAGAAACCCTAAAAACCAGCAACGAAAAGTCCTTTGAATGTCCAAACCAGTTAGGTCCTCACTGTGGTCATCAGAGCTGCAGCTGGACACCAATACATTCACACGGCATGTTCCACAGCCTGCTCTTCAAAGGTCCAGACACAGTCCAGCTTCATTCCTCTGGCACCTCCAGGTGTCTGAGCTGATTCAGGGTCTGCTCCACACACGTTCCAGATGAAAGGCTCTGTATGTAGAACAAGTTGTGAATCAGGACCTCCAACATGCTCGTTGCAGGGAAACACACTGATTCATTCCCATCCTCTCCAGTGTCACCAGATAGGATCCGAATGGAGCCAAACCAGTGTCTCAGACTGCTTCTGAGGGTTTAAATGGAAAGATGTCTTTTGTCCACAGTTTATCTGATTCTTTTTAATACGTTAAATGACTTTCTACGATCTTTAGCAGCAGATGAAGGGGGCTGTGACTGTTAATTTTTAGGACTTCAGCAGCTGATCTTCACATGGTGACTAAAAGACCAGCAATGGTCCAACCTCTTCAGCTACTGGTTTGAGTGGTTTTTCTCAGTCTGAGGCTGGGAACACACTGAATCTTAGCCAATGTGATGAAGCTCCAACCAAGATCCCCTCAATGGAAATAGTATGAGGATCTGAAAATGGCTTCATTCTGTTGGTTTGACCACAGCAGGTTACCGTACAGCCATGAATTTTTAATGGGGTGGATCCGGTCCTCTGAGCCAATGAAAAGAGAATAAATCACCGAGGCAACATACAAAATGTGGATACATTTCAGTTTTAAGCTGACTGTGTTTTATCTTGTATTTGTCATACTGGCTTGTTTTTTGAGTTTGTGTTTTTGTTAAATTACCTGGTCTAGTCTTTTGTTTTGTCTCCCTGCACCCCAAGCCCACACCTGTTCTGTGTTTTCCCCTGATTGTCTGGTCATGTTTGTCATTGGTTGCCCTTGCAGTTGAGTTTTGTATTTAAGCCCGTTTGTTTCCGTTGTTTCCCGCTGGTTCCTTGTGCGTGTTTGCTACCCTGTCTGTTCCTACCATGAACATTAAAGACTCGTCTTACCTGCAAACCTCAAGCTTCAGGAGTTCTTCACTGCATATTGGTCCATCAAAAACCCATATTATGACAGTATTTCTGAATGTATGAACATGAAGTTTCGACCAGTAAAACAAACATCATCATCAGGCTGAAATCCCTGTAATTTTCAGAGCCTGAAACCCAAACCAAATTGTTGTCTTCCACAGAACCAGCTGTCACAAATTATAACACAACTTCAAAAGTGGGCAAATTTCAGGGCTTGTTTTTTCTCCTCAGTGCCCCGATGCTGAAGGAAGTGGACCACAGCTTCTAAACATCTTGACGATTTAGTCAGAATATTTCCACTGGAAATGAACTTTCAGGTTTATATCTTTTAAAACTCACATCAAGGATCATGGAGAGTCTCTGGACGAGAGGCCGATAAATAAGTGTAAAAAAGCATCATGATGGAAAAGCTCTGCATTTGGTTCCTGTTGTGCAAATAAAGCTGAGATGACAACTGGACTTATTTTCTATTCCAGTAATTTCAGTTCTGGAATAAACAGGGATAATCTACAGTCTGGTGTGGACAGCACACACATCTAACTTATGATTGATGCAGATGAGAGTCGCCATTTTACAAACAAGAATCCATCAATGTTCCATGAACATGAAGCAATATCCACTGGATGGAGCCTTTTAAGGTCAGAAAGAGCTGAAAACACGCAAAACTGCAGCAGATTCTGAATAAAAGCCTGAGTGTTTATGTTAAGGCCACCTCACTTTTGTAATTTACTGTAAGAGTTGTGACGAAGGCCGCTGACTAACTGCATGTGTTTCATACAAGGAAAGAAACGCTGCCAGTTCAAAGGTGACTTCGCAACAGACACTGAGACTCCTTCCTTCAGCTCAGTTCCTCCTAAGTGCAGCGAAACAGCAAAGTCTGAGTGTAAACAGCACATTAAGGTCCCAAACACTGCACACTGAAATATGAATGAGACTCTGAAGCATAAACAAACTAAATAAAAAGCTTCTTCTGCACATTAAACAGGCAGCCGTATAAGCCGTGACATTAAACCAACATGACTTATTCTTCATGTCAGAAGAGAGTTTCTGGTTGCTGGTTCAATTCCTCTCAGATAAGGAGAACAAGAGAGGACAAAGGGCCTGGTTGTACCTACTGATATTTACACTGAACCACTTATGTGACCTTTATTAAATCTGAAGCTTCTTCTCAAACAGGCTGAGATGCAGGAAAGTCTCAGGCTGGACGTTCCGAACTCTAGATGACATTCCTGAAAAATGTTTTAGCTATTTTATTATAACCAGAAGCTCCATCAGGAAGCTTTGTCTTAAAGCCTCTAGACTCTAGTGGCAGACTTAGTCATTTTAAGGCCCCGGGCTAACCTTTGTAAAGGGGCCCTCCCCCACGTTTGCTGTAACATACCAGTGGGCCCTGAGGGCTGCTACAATTTTCATACTGGAGTACTGGAAACCAGACAGAAGCAAATTCCAACTTTAATAAGATACAACTTATTACTTATTAAAATACTTTTAAAAAACCCCATTGTTTTATTATTATAATAAAGGTCAACACCACTAACTGTGTACAAACTAATAATGACAGGGTAGAAGTGAACAATATAGTAAAATAGAATATATTCCTAAACTAGACGATTTTTATTACTTTAGATCACAATTCTTGTAAAATGTAAAGATAAAATGAAAGTCATCCAGTAAGAGTCATATAAAACCATTTATGTGTGAGGAGATGGGAGGAAAATGAGGACCGAGTGAATGGAGTTGGCAGATATAATCAGGTAGTTAACAGGTTAGTATGGATAACAGTTGGTACTGACTGGTCTCTGTGACGTGTTTATAGAGAATGTATCTAGATTAAAAAACATTAAACGTGTTAATATTGGATGACCTCTCTATGCTGGACTTCTTGTTTTTACAGCATTAAGTGATTACCTTCATTCTCCGGTAAGATGTCTATAAATGAAGACAGAATCACATGAGAGCATAACAGGTTAATTCCAACACTTATAGAATAATGTAATTTACTAATAAAATGTACTTTATCCTGCTGTCTTCTAGGCTCCACGTTTCTGTCTCCTATTTTATGCCTTTTTCCCTGGAATATTAATGTACTCTTCATTTATTTTCTAGAATTGAATTGAAATATCCTTTATTGTCCTTTAGAAGGGAAATTTGGCTGTGCCAGTGGTAAGGCTAAAAGGCAGATAGAAGCATACAGATGAGGCGAAAACTAAAAATCAAAAAGCAAAGTCAAAAAGTTAGAGTAGACTGTGCTGCTAAGGAAAAACCAACATCACAATTATTATTCATTGTCCCTTCTTTCCTCTTCCCGTCCTTTATTGTTCCTCCTAAATTAAGTGCAACTTCCTCTTCTTCGTGGCTCATTTAAGATGGATGCTGTTTCTAGTTTATTGTATTGGTATGAGTGATCAGTATTTATCTAACCAGCTTTAACAATTCAGTCACTGTTTTAAAGCATGCTGGCACAGTTGATACCGCTAGTTGAATCTAACTCCGCATGCCTTGGCCTCTGGAAACCTTTCTATCAGTGCATCCATGTCTGTTGTTCCCTTGAACTCATGTTCAAAGCCAATGAGAACCTGTCCTGGAACATGAAGGAAGCTTCTTTCACAGGGAGGGAGAGCAGCAGTCTTAGAGCTATACTTAGATACAGGTCAAGCACATTCTGCTGATATAATAATAATCTAACATGTCAGATAGTGAGATTGGTATGGAAGGATACATTTAATATTTTGACATAGAAAAATAAAAGTGGTACTACAGTTTGTCTCAGCTGTATTGACTTTGCTGTCAATGTGGGTCCCTTCACCCAGAATTCATGTAGAAAATAAATTCTAAAACTCTTAAATTCGTCCATGTGGGCTGTACTATACAACAACCATCAATGGCGATGGTGGTAGGGGTTCGTCCTGAAACCAGCGGATTGCCTGTTCCAGACCCCCACTCTGCCCGTCTCAGTCGTTGTGACAAGAGACTTCACCCGTCCCGTGGCCAATTGTATGGCAGCCTCACTTCTGGTAGTCTGCCCCCAGGCAGCTGTGGCTACAGTGTACAGGTGATAAAGTTAATTATTTTCCATAATGTAATGATGAAAATTTAACATTCATATATTTTAGATTCATTGCACACTAACTGAAATATTTCAGGTATTTTATTGTCTTAATACGGATGATTGTGGCATACAGCTCATGAAAACCCAAAATTCCTATCTCACAAAATTAGCATATTTCATCCGACCAATAAAAGAAAAGTGTTTTTAATACAAAAAACGTCAACCTTCAAATAATCATGTACAGTTATGCACTCAATACTTGGTCGGGAATCCTTTTGCAGAAATGACTGCTTCAATGTGGCGTGGCATGGAGGCAATCAGCCTGTGGCACTGCTGAGGTCTTATGGAGGCCCAGGATGCTTCGATAGCGGCCTTTAGCTCATCCAGAGTGTTGGGTCTTGAGTCTCTCAACGTTCTCTTCACAATATCCCACAGATTCTCTATGGGGTTCAGGTCAGGAGAGTTGGCAGGCCAATTGAGCACAGTGATACCATGGTCAGTAAACCATTTACCAGTGGTTTTGGCACTGTGAGCAGGTGCCAGGTCGTGCTGAAAAATGAAATCTTCATCTCCATAAAGCTTTTCAGCAGATGGAAGCATGAAGTGCTCCAACATCTCCTGATAGCTAGCTGCATTGACCCTGCCCTTGATAAAACACAGTGGACCAACACCAGCAGCTGACACGGCATCCCAGACCATCACTGACTGTGGGTACTTGACACTGGACTTCTGGCATTTTGGCATTTCCTTCTCCCCAGTCTTCCTCCAGACTCTGGCACCTTGATTTCCGAATGACATGCAGAATTTGCTTTTATCCGAAAAAAGTACTTTGGACCACTGAGCAACAGTCCAGTGCTGCTTCTCTGTAGCCCAGGTCAGGCGCTTCTGCCGCTGTTTCTGGTTCAAAAGTGGCTTGACCTGGGGAATGCGGCACCTGTAGCCCATTTCCTGCACACGCCTGTGCACGGTGGCTCTGGATGTTTCTACTCCAGACTCAGTCCACTGCTTCCGCAGGTCCCCCAAGGTCTGGAATCGGCCCTTCTCCACAATCTTCCTCAGGGTCCGGTCACCTCTTCTCGTTGTGCAGCGTTTTCTGCCACACTTTTTCCTTCCCACAGACTTCCCACTGAGGTGCCTTGATACAGCACTCTGGGAACAGCCTATTCGTTCAGAAATGTCTTTCTGTGTCTTACCCTCTTGCTTGAGGGTGTCCATAGTGGCCTTCTAGACAGCAGTCAGGTCGGCAGTCTTACCCATGATTGGGGTTTTGAGTGATGAACCAGGCTGGGAGTTTTAAAGGCCTCAGGAATCTTTTGCAGGTGTTTAGAGTTAACTCGTTGATTCAGATGATTAGGTTCATAGCTCGTTTAGAGACCCTATTAATGATATGCTAATTTTGTGAGATAGGAATTTTGGGTTTTCATGAGCTGTATGCCAAAATCATCCATATTAAGACAATAAAAGACCTGAAATATTTCAGTTAGTGTGCAATGAATCTAAAATATATGAATGTTAAATTTTCATCATGACATTATGGAAAATAATGAACTTTATCACAATATGCTAATATTTTGAGAAGGACCTGTAGCTCACCACTGTCAGTTAGTGGATGAGTGTATGACTGAATGTAGTGTAAAGAGCTTTGGGGTCTCTGGAGACTTGATCAAGCGCTGTACAAGTACAAGCCATTTCGTCCAGTCTGGTTCCCCATCCACACTTGCAATGGGCCAATGCCCGTCAGTATCTCCGTCAGCCAACGCCATAATAGGAACACTGAAAAATGTTTTTCTGCTTCATCTTTTTCCTGTCTGATGCTGCCTCTTGTTCAAGCACACCACACTTCCTGGATATTTTATGTGACGAAAACGGAAGAACCCGATTTCGTATGAGTTTTTTTGTTATTGTTTTGATTGTAAATTGTAATCATTTTATCTCAAAGATGCATTAATAATGCGTGGGTATTGTTAGGGGGTCAGGCAACCAGCGGGGCCCCTTACTGGTTGGGGGTCCCAGGTGGCTGCCTACCTCAGCCTATATGGCAAGTCTGTGCCTGCTGGACTCAATGACAAAATGTCAGTGTTAGGATTGTGTTCTGTTTGGTGGATCTGGTTGTGTTTACTCACCTTCCAGAGTCAGAGTAGCATGGGTGGAGTTTTCCAATCTACGCACCTGTCCAGGATTCTGCTGATGAGAGCAGCTGGCATTTAAGCTCCTGGAAGTGATCCATTCCTCGCCGGATTATTCAGTCACACTGGTACTGAGTGAGACAGCCAATAATTTATCTTTGAGACTTACTTGAGTAACCTGGTGACTTTTGTGTTTTTCTAAGGACACTGATTGGATTGTGGAACTCGCCTTTTGCTGGAGCTTAAGGACTTGTGTATTTGGATTCCTCTCCTGGAAACTATCACCTAGAAATCAACCATCCTCCGTCCTGCCACTCTCTCTCTCTCTCCCGCGGACCTCCTGGATTTCCTTTGCCTCCTCCTCCGAGCTGACCTCCCTCCCAAGAGCCTGTAAGAAAGAAAGAGACAATGTCCTCATTATACTCACCATTACTCCTGTGGATGACCAGCTAACTTCTTCCTATTCCCTTGCAGGACAAACTCACTGTTGTGCACTCATAGTTAATAAACATCATTTAACTTTTCATCTTGTCTCTGTGTCATTGTTCTGTTTTGCCTGAACTTGGGTACTCCTCTAGTTAAACCGCAACAGTCAGTAAGGTGGAACTAAGCAAAGCACTAGATTATTAGAGGAGGTATACCGTTTTCATGCAACAAAGTCTCAGAAATCCAACTTCTACCCAATTATAATTCGGGTTCAAAAATGTAAAATCAACAGAAAATAATATGAAACACACTCTGATTTTAACATATTTTACTTTAAAGACACATTAAATCAGAGCATGATGAGAAAAAGTCCATTGGTCATATCTATCTGTCAGATTCATTTTGTTCACATTGACTGTTAATCTTCCTCATTCACCTGTTACATGTGGAGTACCACAGAGGTCTGTGTTCAGGCTGTGCCCTTCAGGCATGCTTCCACTTACCATTACCAGACAGCATAGAATGAATATTCATTGTTATGCTGATGATACTCAGATATCAGGCTCCTCCTCGGTAGAACCAGCACCCAATTTCTGCCCATGAGGAGACATATGGTGACCAGAAGTCCAGCTTTGTGTGTGACTTCACAGCATTTTGGTTTCTTTTTTCTCCATCATACAAACTAAGACAATGTCAAAGGTTGTGATTGGTTTTCAGTTATGTCAAGATGACAGACTGGTTGATGTCTGGCATATATCCACTACCTATGAAGATAGCAGTGAATGGTCTTGTATCAGCAGCTGAGAACATTTGGGGTAAAGCTCAAAGTGTTTTTCTCAGCCCATTCAGGGCATTTAAAGAACATTTGTTTTCATTGACCAGATGTGTTTTAGTGGAGATTTGGATCATAATAACAATCATGATGAGCAGTGCTTCAAAACTGAACTTCAGGTGCAGAGATCAGAGATATGGATTAGACCCTTCAGAGATTCTTATAATCAGAACCAGCTTTATTGGCCAAGGTCTCACAAACAAGGAATTTGACTTCTGTTTCCGGCGCTCACATCAAGTATAAATGAATCAACTTTAGAGGAAATAAAATAAAGATAAAGGTTTCTTACAGTATTTACATGTAAGTGTACAGCCAACAGAATAATAGTGCAAATAGGCTTATTTGTTTCCAGCAGAGTAGCTGACTACTCAGGCTGTGAGATGTTCATGGTGTCCATCAGAGAAACAGCCTGGAGGAAGAAACTGTCTCTGTAGCGGCTGGTTTTAGCAGACAGTGCTCTGTAGCGCCACCTGTAGGTCAAAGCCTAAACAGTTTGTGTGCAGGGTGTGTGGGGTCTGCAGAGATGTTAGCTGCCCTTTTCCTGACCCTTGACCTGTATAAATCCTGGATGGAGGGAAGGTCAGCTCTGATTATTCTCTCTGCAGTCCTGATTATTCGTTGCAGTCTGGACCTGTCCTGTTTGGTGGATGAACCAAACCACACTGAGATGGATGAAGACAGGACAGACTGAATGATGGCAGTGGAGAAGATGACCAGCAGCTCCTGTGGAAGGTATAACTTCTTGAGTTTCCTCAGGAAGTACAGTCTCTGCTGGACCTTCTTCTGAACAGTGTCTATGTGTGAAGACCATCTCAGGTCCTCAGAGATGGTGGTTCCTAAGAACCTGAAGTGGTCCACAGCAGAGACAGTGTTGTTGAGGATGGTGAGGGGGGAATGTGGGGGTGGTGTTCTCTGAAAGTCCACCATCATCTCCACAGTCTTGAGTGGGTTAAGTTCCAGGTGGTTCTGACCACACCAGTGTACCAGCTGCTCCACCTCCTGTCTGTATGCAGACTCATCACCGTCCTGCATCAGTCCAATAACAGTGGTGTCATCTGCAAACGTCAGGAGTTTCACAGACGGGTCCGCTGAGGTCCAGTCATTAGTGCAGAGGGAGAGAAAAGACCCCCCAGGGGCCATTTTTAAAAATAAAAACAGGTTCTTCACTTAAAGATTAAATGTTTTATTTTGAAATTGTTCTTTCTTTGAGGTTTGTGTTTCATCTCTGAGGATCTTTTCCAGCTTTTAGTTGGTATCTTGAATCCTTCTTGTCTTGGGTTGTGTCCTGGTTCTGGTTTGGGTTTATTCTGTTTATCCTGCAAGCACTCTACTCTCTATATTTTACACCTTCTTTTAAGATCCTATCATCAAACTTTATTGATTATTAATTCTGCAGGAACATTTTTCATCTCTAACACAGCCGATCCACCTGCTGTCTGTATGCAGACTCATCACTGTCCTGGATCAGTCCAATGACAGTGGTGTCATCTGCAAACCTCAGGAGTTTCACAGATGGGTCCGCTGAGGTCCAGTCATTAGTGTACAGAGAGAAGAGGAGTGGGGAGAGAACACACCCCTAGGGGGCGCCTGTGCTGATGGTTCTTGAGCTGGAGAAGATGCTCACCTGCTGCTGCTGTCCTTCAGGAAGCTGTTGATCCACTGACAGGTGGAGGCTGGGACTTTGAGCTGGATGAGCCTCTGATGGAGGATGTCTGGGTTGATGGTGTTGAAGGCTGAGCTGAAGTCTACAAACAGGATCCTGGCGTACGTCCCTGGGTGGTCGAGGTGTTGCAGGATGAAGTGTAGACCTAAGTTAACAGCATCATCCGCCGATATTGTCTATTAACCCTTTGCTGTTTGCCCGGTTGGCAAACTGCAGGGGGTCCATCAGGGGCCTGTGATGTCTTTCAGGTGCTTCAACACCAGCTGCTCAAAGGATTTCATGACCACAGACGTCAGGGCTACAGGCCTGTAGTCATTTAATCCTAGGATGGTGGGTTTCTTGGGTACTGGGATGATGCTGGAGCATTTGAAGCAGGAGGGAACCTAACACAGCTCCAGTGACTTGTTGAAGATCTCAGTGAAGATGGAGGCCAGCTGGTTGGCGCAGGCTCTCAGGCAGAAGGGGAAACATTATCAGGTCCTAGAGCTTTCCTGGTGTTCTGGCGCTGAAAGAGCCTGTTCTGATGAGTTCTCAGCAGGTTGTATGACAGTAGCAGGCCCCTAAGGTCCTGATTTTCCCAGTCCAGCCTCAACCCCATCACTGAAGGACGCTTTGGGCACACTGACTCATTCTGCATTCAAAGTAAGCTTGAACAATCATCAGTAGCAATGATGCTGAAGAAGTTCTCAGAAACAGGGCAGAGGTTGAGAAACCAGCTGACCACAGCGTGAGTTTGATCCAAACCGCCGTATGCAGTCTGTTCAAACATGGCAGAGAGGAGGAAAAGCTCAGTGAGAAGGAGAAGAGAGGGTGGAGAAGGTAACACACACACAGAGTGAGGAAACCATAAGGAGAACAATGTGGTTTTACAGCTGGGCAGTCAGAGAAGCTGGACAGATCATCACGTCCAGCTGCTGTTAAAGAGCAGGAGAAGCTCAAATCTTCCTCACATCAGAAAGCATCAAACAGTGACTGATAAATGCCACCTCCATCTCAGTGAAAGTGACAGACATGAACAAAAACAGGCAGAGAAACCACAAGGTTCTGGTGTGTGGTCCATTCTGGGCTTGTTGGTCCAGTTTAAAGCCTCATGTAGAACATTATGTTGGTGGTCAGTATGGCAGCTGCTTCTGTAGTGTTTTAGCAGGTTTTAGATATTTTATGGTCACATGTGTCCCTCTATAGAACTAATTAATAAAGTGATGATATCAGGGTCTGAGGAACAGGGTTCTGGTCCAGATGAGTTGATCTTCACCTGTCATCCTTATCATTAGCGTTATCAGCAGCTACCTTGTCTGTCCTCTAAAGTTGTATTTGTTGTTCTAATGTTCTTCTCTTTATTTCCTGTCACCACTTCAGAAATCCAGCAGTTTATGTTTCTTCTACTGGCTTTCTTCTCATCTGTTCTCCCAGTTTATCCTCTTTCTCTCTGTTCTCCTCCTCTGTTTGTTCTCTCTCTCTCTCCATCTCTCCCTCATTAACCGGCTTCTTCTCTTGTTCCTCACCTCCCTGCGCAGGATGACGAAGGAAGCGGTGAAGCAGCTTCTTCAGATCTCATTGGCTTTTTGAAGTTCTGTCATCTGTTTTCTCTCTTTAACTCACTTTGTGCATCATCTCCCTTTCAGAGTGTGTGTTCGTGTGTGAATGTGTCGACTCTTCTGTCTCTGAAGAGCTCTGAGTGCTTTATGTAACACACAGCCAGCCATCTGACACACACACACACACACACACACACACACACAGCAGAGGCGCTGTGTTAATGGGACCCTGAGCTGAACCTGAATCTCACCTCAAACACCAAACAGAGTCAGAACTCTGAAAAGTCCTCTGAAGGACACAACGTCTCTCAAACTCTGAAGCTTCATTGAGTCCTCTGAGTCACACAGATCCACAGGTAACCACTCAGACACACGGAAAATCCAAGACGTGTTCTTGTTCCACTTCCACCCTGGTTTTCATGTTCTCCAGATCACCTCATAGATGAGGGTAAAACTACAAGTGCTGCCAGTAAATACACATTTTGCCACAGAAAACCAGAATATTTCTTCATTAGGAACCATTGGAATAACGGCTTTAAAACAGGAACATCTTTTTTACTCCTTATTACTTAAATGATGGATGTACACGTGAAAATATTTAGCCTCCAAAGGACCATCTGAGCTGGAAGTGGTCCTCAGGAGACACAGTGTTGTTGAGGATGGTGAGGGGGGAATGTGGGGGTGGTGTTCTCTGAAAGTCCACCATCATCTCCACAGTCTTGAGTGGGTTAAGTTCCAGGTGGTTCTGACCACACCAGTGTACCAGCTGCTCCACCTCCTGTCTGTATGCAGACTCATCACCGTCCTGCATCAGTCCAATAACAGTGGTGTCATCTGCAAACGTCAGGAGTTTCACAGACGGGTCCGCTGAGGTCCAGTCATTAGTGCAGAGGGAGAGAAAAGACCCCCCAGGGGCCATTTTTAAAAATAAAAACAGGTTCTTCACTTAAAGATTAAATGTTTTATTTTGAAATTGTTCTTTCTTTGAGGTTTGTGTTTCATCTCTGAGGATCTTTTCCAGCTTTTAGTTGGTATCTTGAATCCTTCTTGTCTTGGGTTGTGTCCTGGTTCTGGTTTGGGTTTATTCTGTTTATCCTGCAAGCACTCTACTCTCTATATTTTACACCTTCTTTTAAGATCCTATCATCAAACTTTATTGATTATTAATTCTGCAGGAACATTTTTCATCTCTAACACAGAACCAGAACCAGAATCAGCAGTTCTAACAATAATTCCTGATGATCCAGCTGTGTTATTCCTGAACCTTTTCTCACCACCTTCACATCAATGTTTTTGTTATAAAGTTTGAATTTCTGTTTTAACAGCAGGGCAGCCATGAAAATAAATCCAGTATTTTATTTCGGACTCTGATGAATAAATCCGCCCGCCAGTGCTGGGAAGTCAGAGGTCCGAACAGCCTGCAGAGAAACTGGACAAATGTTTGCAGGTCTGATGCCGTCCTGACCTGACCTGATCTGACTGCAGGTCTGGATCCAGATATGTGCTGTCAGCTCCATAATCCTACAACCCTCTGAGCCGAGCTCTCAGGGCGGGTTCACATACTTTTCTAAATGATTTCACCTGGAGATCTGAAGGAGGAACATCTGCTGGGCTAAAAAGCATCAAATATAAATCTGTCGGTATTTATCCCAGGCTTTTTATTTACAGCTCAGGTTCTGCTGCTCGGTACCATCAGCTTGTTTGTTAGAGAAAGATCTTCAAGCAGCTTCCAGCTGCAGGAAGTGAGTTTTGTTTTCTTCTGTAGCAGAGGGAGAAACCTCAGCAGAAACCTCGGCGGTTTCTGAGTAAGCCGTTTGTTTGTGTAGGACCGATCTGATGACAGGACGCCGAGGTTGAGACACCGTCCACTGAAGCACCATGACTTTTTTTTAACACTTGCTGGGAAGTGTTTGAGAAGTAAAACTGGAAAAGTTAACACAATTAATTAGAAAGGTACATTTGGTGAGAAATCAGAATAGTTTTGGAGTCAGAGAAAGAAGCTCTGTTAGAAACTAGGAACATTTTAAAAAGTAAAAACATGAAATGAAACCAGGATGGATACACCTGACTCTTCAGTTATTTCTGACCCAGAAATGCTCCTCAGAGCCTAAAGAAGCCGTCTTCAGCTGGGTTCTGGCCCACTGATCCCAAACAATATCTGATGAATCTGGACCTGAGCTCATCACTTCAGAGAGTTCGGTTCTAACTGCAGAGAGCAGAATGCAAACCCAACCACAGAGTCAGGCTGCCTTTTGATTAGTGGATCATGGCAATTTATTTATTTTGTAGAAATACTAACTGTGCTGTTTGCTCCTGCATTTCATGTATTTGGGTTTTTAAAACTTTTATTTAATTGCTTTTTTTTGTTGTTGGTGTGTTTTGCCCTGTGGTTTGGGTTCCTGGTTATTGGACCGACTTTAGACAGTCATTTTCCAGTCTTAGTGACACTCAAACAGCTTCTTTTACTCAATCACTCATATATGCAACTTGAATTTAAGTGTCTTGCCAAGGGGCACCTGCAGCAGGAGGGTGCAGGAATCAAACCCTCATCGTGGCCTAATGCGAGACGATTATTCTGCATTCACCCCAGCTTCGGTCCCCCTACCAATTTGGTTCTTCTGTGTTCTCTGGGACCGGTCTGTAGTCCCAATTAGAACCTCATCCTCACCTGGAGCTCTTTCCTCATCTTCACTTCCCTCTGACAGAGATACAGAGTTAGAAATAAAGAAATGAAAAAAAGAAATAAAGAAATGAAGAGTGGAGAAAAATTATGGAAGCACATTTTTTTAGTAACCTGAGCTGATCCGTAACTTTGTCCTCTCAGTTGAACGTCTCTGATGAGAACAGGGCTGTGATGGTTCACTTTCACCAGATTGTAGGTCATCCCAGATCAGTGATGGTGTTCAGGTGTGAAGGTAAAACCTGCTGGTTGGATTAGCAGGCAAGGACACAAGATAAGACCCCTGATCATCCACCTAGCTGGAGAGAAGCTCTTCATCAACCCCCTGAGCTTGGTGCTAATTTGGAGGCTCACTAACAAACGTTAAGTGTTTGATTTGGTCCTTGGTAGCGCTGAGTGTAACAGCATGCAGGTGTTCAGAGAGATGTGAAGCTGCTATGTTCACATCATCTCTCACTGATGCATATCTCAGATACTTTGCTGCAGCTCTGGGAGCAAAATCAAAGAATATTGAATTATTTGTTATATATTTTTGAAGAATTCTGACAAATCTGCAGCGCACATGTTTCAAGTGTTTCTTGGTTTTTTAGATCTGAGTTGTTCCTGAACAAAATACTTTCTACTCAACTTGACAAACATTCAAGGTTTCACAGAATGGTGTTGGACTGCCGCTTCGTTGAGACAATTTACCGGGATCAGTTAGAACAGCAGTCCCTGTTTTCAGCTCCTTCTTCTTCTTTACATTTATTAGCATATCATAATACCCTGTTAAGGTGCATGTGACTATGTACTGGATCAGAACATCTCACACTATGTCACATATTTCCTCAGCAAACAGATTTTGTTTCATAATGCAACAGAAGATGTTAATCAGCACACCAGTCTCCCATCCTGCTGTCCTACATATGCTGCTCCTTTTAAATTTAATTATGATTGGAACACCAAACCAGTTAGTCCAATAATCGGCGAGAGACGTTAGTAAGAAAATGTTTTACATTTTAAACCTTTGGTGTTGTGCATCATGTCCAGACATTTCCACTTTAGTACAATCTGCACATCTTCCAAGTACTATAGGACGTCAGACTTGCAAATGCAGAAAAGGCTGAAGCTCATTGATCAGTTTCCAGCTGATCTGAGCAAACTTCAGGGAGAAGCTTTCTCCTTCTACCCTTCCAAACAACCATACCTGTTCAGGGTTTCTCTAATATTCCTGTTATGACCTTTAACTTCTAACTTGCTAACTGAGGCCTGTAGAGTCTGAGATGGAGCTTTTGGGTTTTGGTCATTTCTCTGAGCTTCACGATCTGATCTTGGGCTGAATCTGCTGAGAAGTTTACTCCTGGGAAGATTGGCAGCTGTCTGAGATGTTTTCCACTTTCTCTCTGTAGAATGATTGCAGATAGCTTGGAGATAACCTTATAACCCATCTCAGGTTGATGGGCAGCAACAACTGCTTTTCTAAGGTCATTGCTGATGTCTTTCCATTTTGACAATGTGGCAACGCACACCGGTATGCTCCAGAGCAGGAAACTGACTAAACTCCTGTTTTCTTAGAGGTCTTCATTCCGACAATGATCAGTTGTTTGCTCAGCAGCTCCTGGATACCAATGAAAGAAGGAAGGATGAACCTATTTTTTTCCAAAGACTGGGAGATGTTCGTTTCTCATTTTGTTCCATGAACTCATGTCAAAATAAAAGAGCATCTCTTTGAGTCAAGATCTTCAAAAATACAAAATGTTACATAAACATTTCTCAAATTACAGCTGAGGATTCATCTCCTTCTGACATTAAACACAACACTCACAACAGAAAACACCAGCAACTTGTTTGTGAAACTGAGACAGGATCTGGGGCGAAAAGTGAAAATTCACTTTCTGTGTGTCAGTCTGAGCTCTGAGCTGACATGTTTGCGTCTGTAAAGTGCTCCGAGTATAAATAGGAGGATAAATTAAACAGAAGAAGCAAACACTGGTCACATCGTGGACTTTAGAAGAAAAAGTGTTTGTGCAAAGTAGCAATTAGAGGCGACGACAGAGAATCAGGTTCCAGAGACGCACAAACAAACGTCTGCCTTATATAAGCTGTCTGTGTCCTCACACAAAAATAAACTGATCCAGTTCGTCCAGCGCAGGAACACCAGAGGGGACATTATATATGTTTCCTTTAAATTGGTGGAAAACACGTCTCAGAGAGTCAGAACCTCATATAATCACATGTTTATCACTGATGCACAAATATTTGAACCTACAGAAATAATATTTTTTTTTAATTTCATAAACCAATGGCCTTTATTTTTCACATTTTTTAAAGTTGACAGGAAATAGGAAGGAGAGAGGGGGAGGACATGCAGTAAACATTAACAGGCCAGGACTCAAACCTATTACAGCAGGAATAAGGCCCCCATAAATGGGATGTGGGCTTTACTCCTGCACCACTGTCACTGTCATGTTTCTGATATGTTTCAGCTCATGTTTCTGACACATTTGAGCTTATGTTTCAGTTATGTTTCCATTTATATTTCTGACATGTTTCAACTCATATTTCTGAAATGTTTCATCTCGTATTTATGACATGTTTCAGCTCATATTTCTGAAATGTTTATCTCATATTTCTGACATGTTTCATCTCATATTTCTGAAATGTTTCAGCTCATGTTTCTGACATGTTTCATCTCTTATTTCTGACATGTTTCTGCTCATGTTCCTAACGTGTGTCAGGTCATGTTTCTGACATGTTGCAGCTCATATTTCTGAAATGTTTATCTCGTATTTCTGACATGTTTCATCTCTTATTTCTGACATGTTTCTGCTCATGTTCCTAACGTGTGTCAGGTCATGTTTCTGACATGTTGCAGCTCATGATTCTGACATGTTTCAGCTCATATTTCTGAAATGTTTCATCTCTTATTTCTGACATGTTTCAGCTCATGTTTCTGAAATGTTTCATCTCTTATTTCTGACATGTTTCAGCTCATGTTTCTGAAATGTTTCATCTCTTATTTCTGACATGTTTCAGCTCATGTTTTGGATGTGTTTCAGCTCATGTTTCTGACATGTTTTAGCTCATGTTTTGGATGTGTTTTAGCTCATGTTTCTGACACATTTGAGCTTATGTTTCTGATATGTTTCAGCTAATATTTCTGACATGTTTCAGCTCATGTTTCTGACATGTTTTATCTCTTACTTCTGACATGTTTCAGCTCATGTTTCTGACATGTTTCATCTCTTATTTCTGACATGTTTCTGCTCATGTTCCTAACATGTGTCAGGTCATGTTTCTGACATGTTTCAGCTCATATTTCTGAAATGTTTCATCTCTTATTTCTGACATGTTTCAGCTCATGTTTGGATGTGTTTCAGCTCATGTTTCTGACATGTTTCAGCTCATGTTTCTGACATGTTTTAGCTCATGTTTCTGACACATTTGAGCTTATGTTTCTGATATGTTTCAGCTAATATTTCTGACATGTTTCAGCTCATGTTTCTGACACATTTGAGCTTATGTTTCAGTTATGTTTCCGCTTATATTTCTGACATGTTTCAGGCCATGTTTCTGACGTGTTTCACATCATGTTTCTGACATGTTTCAGCTCATATTTCTGAAATGTTTCATCTCGTATTTCTGACATGTTTCAGCTCATATTTCTGAAATGTTTCATCTCCTATTTCTGACATGTTTCAGCTCATGTTTCTAACATGTTTCATCTCTTATTTCCAACATGTTTCAAGCCATGTTTCTGACGTGTTTCAGCTCATGTTTCTGACATGTTTCAGACCATGTTTCTGACATGTTTCAGCTCATGTTTCTGACACATTTGAGCTTATGTTTCAGTTATGTTTCCATTTATATTTCTGACATGTTTCAGGTCATTTTTCTGACATGTTTCAGCTCATGTTTCTGACACATTTGAGCTTATGTTTCAGTTATGTTTCCATTTATATTTCTGACATGTTTCAGGCCATGTTTCTGACGTGTCTCAGGTCATGTTTCTGACATGTTTCACATCATGTTTCTGACATGTTTCAACTCATATTTCTGAAATGTTTCATCTCGTATTTATGACATGTTTCAGCTCATGTTTCTGACATGTTTCATCTCTTATTTCTGACATGTTTCTGCTCATGTTCCTAACGTGTGTCAGGTCATGTTTCTGACATGTTGCAGCTCATGATTCTGACATGTTTCAGCTCATATTTCTGAAATGTTTCATCTCTTATTTCTGACATGTTTCAGCTCATGTTTTGGATGTGTTTCAGCTCATGTTTCTGACACATTTGAGCTTATGTTTCTGATATGTTTCAGCCAATATTTCTGACATGTTTCAGCTCATGTTTCTGACATGTTTCATCTCTTACTTCTGACATGTTTCAGCTCATGTTTCTGACATGTTTCATCTCTTATTTCTGACATGTTTCTGCTCATGTTCCTAACATGTGTCAGGTCATGTTTCTGACATGTTTCAGCTCATATTTCTGAAATGTTTCATCTCTTATTTCTGACATGTTTCAGCTCATGTTTTGGACGTGTTTCAGCTCATGTTTCTGACATGTTTCAGCTCATGTTTCTGACATGTTTTAGCTCATGTTTCTGACACATTTGAGCTTATGTTTCTGATATGTTTCAGCTAATATTTCTGACATGTTTCAGGTCAGGCTTCTGACGTGTTTCACATCATGTTTCTGACATGTTTCAGCTCATGTTTATGACTTGTTTCAGCTCATGTTTCTGACATGTTTCAGCTCATGTTTCTGACACATTTGAGCTTATGTTTCTGATAGGTTTCAGCTAATATTTCTGACATGTTTCAGGTCAGGCTTCTGACATGTTTCACATCATGTTTCTGACATGTTTCAGCTCATGTTTATGACTTGTTTCAGCTCATGTTTCTGACATGTTTCAGCTCATGTTTCTGACACATTTGAGCTAAAGTTTCTGATATGTTTCAGCTAATATTTCTGACATGTTTCAGGTCATGCTTCTGATGTGTTTCACATCATGTTTCTGACATGTTTCAGCTCATGTTTATGACTTGTTTCAGCTCATGTTTCTGACATGTTTCAGCTCATGTTTCTGACACATTTGAGCTAAAGTTTCTGATATGTTTCAGCTAATATTTCTGACATGTTTCAGGTCATGCTTCTGATGTGTTTCACATCATGTTTCTGACTTGTTTCAGCTCATGTTTCTGACATGTTTCAGCTCATGTTTCTGACACATTTGAGCTAAAGTTTCTGATATGTTTCAGCTAATATTTCTGACATGTTTCAGGTCATGCTTCTGATGTGTTTCACATCATGTTTCTGACATGTTTCAGCTCATGTTTATGACTTGTTTCAGCTCATGTTTCTGACACATTTGAGCTAAAGTTTCTGATATGTTTCAGCTAATATTTCTGACATGTTTCAGGTCATGCTTCTGATGTCTTTCACATCATGTTTCTGACATGTTTCAGCTCATGTTTCTGACATGTTTCAGCTCATGGTTTATCTTTTGTGTTTTATCATGTAAAGCACTTTGAATTGTCTTGTGTTCTATACTACCAAACCTTTCCTTGTCTAGAACATTTTAACATTTGGTCAAATTAAAATGAAAAAAAAAAACTGTTTGGAGGAACTGATCAAGAACCCTAAATAATGAACAAATAGACAAAAAGAAATCTCCTAATGGACCAAATAGTGTATGAGACCATGTGTGTTTGTTTTTAATAGAACCATAAAAACCTGCTCTGTTCACATGAAAAGAACCAAGGCACCGCAGCAGGGTCCAGGCCTGGTCTTTGGTCTTTCTTTTCTGGGAGTCTGAACTGACTCATATTTATTTTTTCTTTTCCTCTCACATCCCAACTTCCTCCTCCTCCCTTCCTAAACTTAGCTCTTTTTTCCTTCTCATCTTCTCATCTGTCTGTCTCCTCTCCTTTCCTCTCCTCCGCTCCTTCTCTCCTCTATGTCCTCTGAGTGAGATGATCTCTGTCACCTGGAGATCTGATGCTGACACCATGAGCAACAGGGAAGCAGAAGTGTGTGTTTTTGTTTTGGCTTTCATGAATCTGTTGACATTTTAAGGACTTTTACATCCAACATGTAACTTGTAGGGTGGATACACGGTTGCTACGGTTACAGTCAATGTGACGTCTTCTGAGAAGCAAATCTTGTGAATGTCCTGTAGACCTTCATGGATTCAGTGTTTTATTATCCTGTAGGGGTTGTGACAGCTATTGATCACTAGATGGAGCAGGCGAGCATGTTGTGAACAGTGTGACTGACCATCAGGGGCTCCAGTTTATTTACAGGTGATGGTTCAGAATCCAGAACACAAACACACACTGTGAAGAGGTTTACAGAAGGTGACACAGAGTGAAGTGGAGGGAAGAGCAGAAGATCTGCCAACAAACAAACAAACATGGAGACAGCTCAGCCTCCACCTCCTTGTGCTGCAGCGCCCCTGAAATATTTAACCAAAGACCTTTTCTCATGACTGAAGACATTAGCACAAAGTCTGCAGCATGTTTGAGGGACTCTGCATGACTGCAGCATCATTTCACATCCATTTCCTCCAGATTCTCTTTGACATGTTTGGTATCTTTGGAAACTGTTGCATCTCCAGCAGACCTTTAAAAGAAGCTGTGTGGTTTCCGAAGACGCTCGCTGCCTCCCAGACGTCTTTTCCAGCTGTTCCGGATGCATCCCAGATGCGTTTTTTTATGCCCGCAGGCTGATTTCTGAACCAAAGTGCATCAGGGCCCTGCTGGCAGTATGAAAGGTTCATGACTGAAAGGTGGGGAGCCACCGGCCCAGACACGCTCAGACTAATAATCCACAGAGCAGAGTCTTTATAAGGCAACAGCCAAGCGATGAGCTCACACAGGCAGGGCTGTTTTCATGAAAAACAAGCATCCCACTCATGGAGTCACACACTTTCCCCACAACGCTGATGATGTCAGAGCTGAAGAGGGAGAATCCCAGACGTCTGATCACAGCCGGAAGCTTCAGCGTGTCTCTGCTTCCTTTACACTCACATCTGACTCGGTTCTAGCGGGTCTCTGCGTTAGGGGACCACATGTTTGAGGGGGAGAAGCATGATGTCATCAGACTCTAATTAAACATTTCCCCTAACACAAACGTGACGGTTTAATATCAAATTAGATTTAATTACAGTTTAGGTTAGAACTACTTTTGGTTTTGCTGTTCTCCTTTTTGGATCCATCTGAGTTCTGTTAGAACTTACTGAACTCTAGATTGTTCACTTTGGGGAAGTAAAAAGCGATAAAAGCCATGATTACTCAACATCCAACTTTTTCATCTTTATCAAGTCTGGACCATCTCAAAACATCATAACTTATATATAATACATAATCCAGTTGACTAAGAAACACATTTCCATTATTTTTTGAAAATTAATAGAAATGTTACACTTACACTTGTTAAAAATGTTCCAAACTGTTCTAAAAATATCAGAGAATTTAAATGATTTTATAATGCTGCAGAAAATCCAGAAATTCTCGTAGTTTGCTCCTGAATCCAGTTTGGTTCAGCTGATTTTTCGAAGAAAGATCCTACAAAGCTCATCCGGATGATGCCAGTTGTTTTTTCCCATCAGCTGAAATAACTCTGGGTGAAGCTAAAGTTTTTCAGGATCATTTCTCAACCAAGCAAACACAATGACACATTTCAGCTGTAAGCATCTGTGGTAAATCCAGCAGGAAGATGTGGGAGCATCAGGCAAGTAATGACTAGGGGATATTTTTGGGATTTGAGGAGATCATGATGTTTAAAATCAACACAAAGCTTCTCTGGTTTATGAAGAGAAACCAGAACGTTTGATGAGGCGTGTTTATGATGAGGATGTTCCTCCAGATTAAAAGTAGCTGGTTAATGAGCTCTGAGGAAAGAGCTGAGTGATAATAGGGTGAAGTGGCCCCATAATGAGCTTTAAAAGATGTGGAACTTCTTTGGATCATCTAAGTCGTTTTCGTTTTATAGTCCTATTGCTTAAATGATTGGTTTTAAATCCTGCTTGTCTGTTAGACTTCAGAGCCAAACTTCTTGTTGCGCGTCTCCTCCTCTCCCTTTCTTCAACTCAGACCAACCTGTAACTTTCTGTTGTTCTGGTTCTTTCTAGACTCAGTTGAAATTTGGCAGTAGAAGCAAAGAAGGGACAGTCTGAACGTGCCTGCAGGTAACTCCAGGTAACTCCAGGTAACTCCAGGTAACTCCAGGCAAGGTTAATTGCAGAAAGTTGCTGTCATGTGTTTTGTTGCTTTAAATATGAATAAATGATGGTACAAGACCTTAAAGCTGTTGGTTATTAGATGGCTGCAGTAGATTGTTACTGTTACCTTCACCGCTTCGCCACAAGACGAGACAATAAAGTCGATGACATAACTTTGACTGGAGCTGAGGAACAACTAGACTAAACATACTGAACGTGTCAGACTGACTGACTGATAGACCATCAAACAGATACCAGATGGAAAGAAGAGTCACGGTTCAAGTGAGATTTTTAACCCTCAACTCATTCACAGCCGACTGTAGGAGGAGGGGCGAAGGAGTCCCAGCTTCACAAGCTGAGCAGAGAGAGGGAAGGAGGATGGGGAAAGGTAAGATGAGTCACCAGGAGGGAGGAGATTAGGGTGAAAGAGAGAGAGGGAGGGAGGGAGGTGTACTTATGGTAGAAGGCTCGCAGAAGCTCACAGCAGAGAGAGACCGGCCCATTCCACTAAAATCATTCAACTGGTGAACGAGGAAGCGCACTCAACTCTGACGGAGCGAGAGAGGGAGGGAGCATGAGAGGTAAAGAGAGAGAGAGGAACTCCCTTCATCTGGGATAACTTAGTCCTCTCTAACACACACACTCTGCAGAGACTTCACCTCGGGAACAGCTACCAATCCTGCAGCTTTCCTTCATCCATTCATCTCTCAGAGTTTTTCCTCCTCTTGTTTTCTCATTTTTTTTCTTCTCTTTCTTTCCGTCTTTCTTTCTTTCTTTCTTTCATGTGACGCCTCCACATTTTGCAGCCATCTGTCCCTGACAAAAAGATAAGGATTACTCATTTTTCCCTGGCCGTTGTGTGTTTTTCTCTCTCTCGTTTCTTTACAGTTTTCCCTTCGATTGGCAGGTGGACTGTGAGCTGAGCTGAACTTTGCAGCTCCCAAACTTCTGAGAGAGAGGAAAGACAAAGACAGCAGGACTGAGAGGAGGCAGAGCAAGGAAGCAACTCTTTTCTTTCCCCAACTGGACTGAATTTTATTGACTTTTGTCCTAAATTGGACTTTTTGGACTCTATCTGTGCCTCTGTACACTACGGCATCTTTAAATAAGCCACTTAGGTGTTTGTTGGCAGCATGTCTGTGTTACCTTCACTCAGTTGGGCCCTCCTGGTCCTGGTTCAAATCCAGAGCGGTGGCTCATCCTCAGACCTGCCGTCCAGGCTTCAGCCTCTTTCCCTGACGGTCCAGTCGTTGCCGGATGCCTCCAGCGCCCACTGCCCGTCCTGCGCTCTGGCCCGGATGAGGAGAAACGAAGGGGTGACAGCGGCGGACGATGACTTGCTGTCACACGAGGAGGAGAAGGCGGCTCAGCAGGACGTGGTGGAGGCAGTCAAGAGGCACATCCTCAACATGCTCCATCTGCAGGCCCGGCCCAACATCACCCGGCCGGTGCCGCGAGCCGCACTCCTCAACGCCCTGCGCAAGTTGCACGTGGGACGAGTGGCCGAGGACGGAAGTGTGCAGATTGAGGGGGAGGAAGAGGTGCGAGGGAGGGGAGGCCAGGGAGGAGGAAGGGGCGGAGGAGCGGCGGCAGCAGGAGCTCGGGAGGCAGACAGCGGCGACATGCCGGAGACGACGGAGATCATCACCTTCGCCGAGGCTGGTGAGTCTGACAGAAAGTGTTCCTGGTTACAAACACACTGTGTTGGAAACTATGAGAGTGTGTGTCCACCTGCTTATTTCCACCTGTGAACTCACTCAGCTGAACACACACTTATACACACACACACACACAGGCAGTAACCTCTGTAATTGCCTCCTGCTGTTCTCAGAGAATACCTCATTATCTACTTAAAGTCAGCGGGGATTTGGGCGCCGCCGCCTGCGTGTTGCTGCTCCGTTTGTTTTCTCTGGAACGTTTCTCTGACAGACGGTAGCAGCGGAGCGTGAATCCGTGAGAGGAGGAACGGGACGCAGGTCAGGTGTTAAATGCAACTATGGCACCTTTACACTGCACACCAGCTGCAGGGCACGTTTTAACACAGGTTAAATAATTTTAAATCCGGGTCACTGACAGGTCATAGTGCTGGTGTTTCTGAGGGTTTCTAAAGGTGAGATGGGTTGGAAAAGTCGGATCATGTCCAGAAGGTCGAGTTTTGTTGTTTTATTTATTTTTGGTGCTTTTAAAATGTTGCACTTGTGTCAAAATTGTCAGGCTAAAAACGGAAAATTGCTTCTAGATTTGAGAGAATGTATAAACCACATGGAACTGAAGTTTGCTTTATTTTTTGTTAGCTAATTTACCTGCTAAGAATCAGAAGAGGTCAGAAAGGTCAACCTTGTCATGAGCTGTGAGAGTGGATCCCAGGATGCAGCAGCTCACCTGTCAGCTGTGCAGTGTGGGCAGGACTCTGACGTCTGTCTTCTCCTCTGGATGTTCTGTTGCTGCAGTTTGGGTTTCTGTAGGCGAGAGTCAGGAACAACAGATGGAAAAGATTTTTATGAACTGGATCTGAACAAACAGGCTGAGCAGAGCAGCTTTACTGAAGCTGCCTAAGGAGCTCCTCTCTGTGGCGGAAAACTGGTGCAAGAAGCTGCAAATCAGAGCTGCAGATGTTGTTTCTCCACAGTGTTTGTTAGGGTTCATTACTCTGATCAGTTCCAGCAGAGCATCAGACAGAAAACCTCGTTTTCTCAGTAAGATCTGAGGTTTTGCTTCTAAATCAAGAAGAAACTTTTCTGTCAAGATATTTGCATCAGAAAGAATCTGCAGCGATAAACCAATAGAACTTCTTTCTAGAAGCCCGTTTAGATCTGATTCCTCTTCTTCTCAAGGACTTCACTGAAAGTGTGAGGTCTTTAAACCCACAGTTTTGCCTCACAGCCAGAGTGGTTATTGAAGCTTGCTCCCTAAGCTCCTGCTGGTTGCTCATACTGAGCCTGGTTCTGGTTCTGCCAGAGGTTTTCTTCCCCTTCAAATAGAGTTGTTCCTCTTCACTGTCGCCCAGCGCTTGGTCAGAATGAAGGATTGCTTCAAAATCTAGATCTTCTTTGGATAGATGTTCTTCACCAGTTGCACTGTTACAACGGAGACCCAGTTGGGATTTATAGAATTTGACTGGATCTGTTTGTCTTGTTCAGAACCTGGAGACGATATTTGTTCTGAATTAACTTCTTCACAGCAAAACAAACTGATGGTTTTCACAGGTTTAAAAATGATCTAAGGATGAAAACTTTGAGAGGAACGACCTGATTTAGTTCAGGAACAGAAACTAAATGAACGGACCTGCAGCGGGTCAGTCAGGCTCTCTGATGCATCCAACACATCCAGAGATTTTAATCTAACTTCCATGTTCTGGGCCATACTCAGAAATAAAGGCTTTATAATGTGTTGTTGTGTCTAACATGGTGTTGGTTCAGCTTGACTCTGAATTTGCTCAGTGAAGTCCAGCAACTTCTGCAGAACTTGTCTTTGTTCTCCAGTGGGTTCTGTGCGGTTTGCAGCTTCTTTCTCAGCCAGCGGCTGCTGTCAACGAGGCGTTAAGCAGAATATGGGAGACTTGTTGCTACGAACCTGACGTTCTCCTCATCAAACAGCTGTTTGAGGGTGTGATTTATGGACGGTACCGGGTTCTCTGGGTCTGTTTTAATGTTTGTTTGTTTTTTATGTTTTTTGCCGGACTAGTGACCTTTATTATTTTTTGACAGATAGGATATGGTGGAGAGAGTGGGGGAAGGGTGTGTGGAAAACGTTGCCAGGGCAGAGATTCGATCCTGCGTCGAGGTCTAAAACCCTCTACATGGGTCACAGGCTCAGAACCCTGCCAGCGCCCCGCGCCTGTTTCAATGTTTTAATTGGACTTTATCTGGAGGTTCTCATGTGAACGTCTGGCTGAGTGTTTGAGGAGGAATTTAACACGTTTCATGTTGTTACCACTGCAGAGTTGCAGAGAAATTGTGGGATGCAGCTAAAAACACTTGTGGTTAGCTGGAGCGTACTTTATAGTCAACATCTTGAAGTAATCTTACCATGTAACATAAGAAAAGGCACATTTACAGATGAACTATTTACATTTTTGTCAAGTTCAAAATAATTTGATCACAAAGCAGCTTGAAGATTTTTTCCTCATGAAAGAGAAGCAGTCAAACTGCTGCTGGGGCAGATTTAGTTTCTAAACAGAAACCGGTTCATCAGTCACTTTTAAAAAGATCTGACTTGTCATTTTTCTGTGAGCAGATTCCTTTTTAATGCCTGAGTTTACATAGTAATTTCTCAACATAATGAGGCCATCAGCACTCAGACTCTTTGAAGTTACGTTTCTGCAGCTTCAGGCTGCAGTTTTGGCTCCTTAACAGATATTCAACAGACTTTTTCTGACATCTCCAAGCTGCAGTGAAGCTTTGCACAAGTTTGGCCTATCGTTTCTTCTTCTTTCAGACCTGGAAAATCTTTTTGGATCCAGTTGCATCCAGTCCCAGATTTAATAAAAAACAATCAAGTTCTAGTTCAGAGGGAGGAGGAGCAGAAAGTTAGAGGATGAAGGTTATTGTTGGAGGCATGAACTTGTTAAAGAAGAACATGATGAAGCAGATCTGAGAACGTTTGATGATCCTCCAACACTTGCATGTCTGTCAGGTGTCCTTGTCCATGCAATGGGTCCACACCCTCAGGTCTCTTTGGACCTACTTGACAGACGATGATCTATTATCTGCACAAAGTCTACTGTGTAGAAATATGGTTATTTTACTCATAATATCAACCAGCAGGAGGCGCCTCAGAGCTGCTTGCCTTGATCAGCAGTCCTACTGTCTAACGCTGAAGAATCAACTGGACCAACCTGAGATCAGAACCACTGATAATGCAAATAGAGGGCAATAATAAAGAAGATAATGTAGGTAAATTGAATTATAAATTAGATTTCTGTAGTAATGTGATGTCATAGATATCAACGTTTTTAACACCAGGCACTGAAATCACTTTAACCACACTCTCATTTGGTACCATCAGTTTGGCTTGTAAAGCAGCATCTGGCCATAGAAGATCCTTGACCCCTGATTTAAATACAAACCAGCTGTCCTGTAAACCCACAGAAACATCATTGGTCCTGGTTCTGCAATCATATAAGAAACACCTGCTCATTTTAGCTACACAGAGTAAAATGTATATGAGCTTTCCGTACAGCTTGCTTTTTTTCTGAGTTGCAACTCTCCATCTCTGTTGGGAAATAGGCGATGCATTCAGGGAGCTCAGTAATTATTTTGGGCGGTGGAGATGGCGAGTACCGGAGCGCAGGGATGACTGGATTCTTGGCGGAGACGAAGTGTCAACCTCTGTTTAGCAGCTCTGGGACAATAACTTTCTGTCCCCTGTTTTTTCCTGTCTTCTGTTTAGAGTCCGTCCCTGTTTACCTTCCCCCGCTTCTGCCCGTCTCTCACCACACACAGAAGGACAATTAGGCTAATTGAACTTAATTGAACACATCATTAGCGACATTCCTGAATCCACTTTCATCCGCCTGTTCTGGGCTCTAACCTCAGCCTACCCCTCGCTGTTCGGCCCACAGAATAAACCGGTCTTTGTTGTGTCTATTCTGGCAGTGCAGCGGCCAGCTCGGGGTCACTTCCCTGACCTTTGACAACCGGGAGAAGTTGAATCAGAGCAGCTGATTGGAGGACAGAAACATCTGTCTGATGTGAACTCAAACCACAGCTGGCAGGTTCTTCGGGTTTATCTTTGTTTGGTCCTGTTTTTCTTTTTCTTGGCAATAACTGGCTTTCGTTCATCTTCCCTTCTGTTTATTCTGTGTTCCTGTCATGTCTTCTCTCACAGTTTGTCATCTGCTTCTCCTCTGCTCCTCTCTCTCCCTCCCTTCCCGTTCCAGCACTTTCCTTGGCGTGGCTTTAGCGTGTTTAAGGCGCATTTACAGTCGTGTCTGTGCAGTCAGAGCCGCGGTGGTTGGATCTTTTTATTCCTGCTCGCCGTTGCCGTCCCATCACCTCATTTGGCTCTGCTTTGATGTGTGACAGAGATGCTCTACGTGTGGACAGATGAATCACTCGATAGTAAACAGCTACAGATTGGGAGCAGACCTGCTGCATGCCGACACGGAAACTGAATCTGAAGATTCATCCAGAGCACAACTCAAGCTGGGATGAAGGTGGCACTCAGTTTAACCTCAATTATGGATCCATCCACCACTGAAAGTAGTTCCTTTAATTCCTCGTCTTATAGACATTGTGAAATAAGGTTTATGATTCAGTGAGTTTTAGGTGATGAATAAAAGGACCAAACATTATGAAGCTTGTTGTGTTTGACAAGAACCTGCACAGAAGGTCAGAGGTCTGAGGAGCTCTCTGACCTTCTTACAGTCATTAGAGAAGAAAAACTAAATGAACTTAGAGTTAATGAAACCTGCTGAGCTTCTCAATATCTTTTCTGTTTTTAAACTGATTTTAGCTTTTTTACAGTTTTATTAAAAAGGTTCAACTCATTCTGACATGTGAGCTGATCTGGTCACATCTGGTTTGACTTGTAGATGACCCGTCGCTCGCTACGGTTGTCCTTTCCCAGCTTGGTTATTGGTTCCTGTTTGCTGGTTCTCCAAGTTCCTTCATGGTTTCCCTGCATCTGCAGCATGTTTGGTTTTGGTTCCTCTCTAAGGAACCTGCTTCCTTTATTTCCAGGATTTGGAACCATGTTTTAACACAACCTTCACTGAAACATTTCCATGTGTCTAATGAGCCATCAGTCCAAAATTTACTCAGATTTGGACTTTTTTGAAACACTTCAAAAGACAGTTTTCAAGAAATAAATCATGATCAGGGACCAGAGAGACACCGTTATTTGTCCTTCCTGGTTCTGAAATCTCTAAAACTTTTTCGGCACATAGGCTGATCAGGAAGTCGATCAGACCACAACCAACCAGAGGTCCGTTTACAGAGGAGAGCTTACCTAAACATCTAAAACATCTACACATTTTCACCAGAAACCCCCCCCCAAAAAAGTTGCCTCAGTCCAAGAGGGACACAACAGTGAACAACAGTCACAGAACCAGTAAGGAAGTATAAAACTGTCCAAAGAACCAATTAATGTCTGGAAAGTCTCAAGCTTGTCATAAATCCAGAAAGCTTCTCTTCAGTTGCAGGAAAATGATCGGATCCAAAGGCTTTTTATGAAGATGGGTCTCTGTTCTGGTGCCCTGAGATGGATCTGATGATGGATCGCTGGTGTTACACATGTAACTAACAGATTCAGACCCTGCTGTCCCTCAGCTGTGTCACTTATAAAAGGCTTGGTGCTTTAGGAGTAAACAGAATAATCAGAAATAATTTGCCAGTAATATTCGCTCCTTATCGCTTTATTTGTTCCTCATTGTTGGGTTGAGCTGAAGGTGGATCTGATAAAACTGTTGGAAATCAGAGAGCAAATCTAGCAAATCTAGTAAAAAGATGAAGAAACACAGCGGAGACCAAAGCAAACTAATAAATAATCTGACTGGATAATTATAACACAGCCTTTAGAACCTTGAGAACCCCGGGGTTTTCCACATTGTGAGGAATAAAACTGGTCGGAGTGAGACCTCAGTGTGGTTAGGATGAATCAGGGAGGACGCGAAACAGCGAGTGGCGGCCGACTTCAAACAGAGAGGGAGGAACTGCTGGGTGAGGGAATTAAAGAGCCCAGGAAACCATCCCAGCCTTGATAAGGTCCCTGAGCGACTCCTCCTGACTCAGCTCTCTGTAGAGTTATATTTATCCCCAACTGCTGAGGGAAACTGGTTGTACTGGGATCTTCCCACTGTACAAAAGGGATGCAGGAGAGACATGCTGATGGTTTGGTGCTGGGAATGTGTCGTTAACAGGAGGTTGTTATCCAGACACACCTGGTTACAGATTCCTGCACGTTACATAAAACTGATTTGTTATTGTTTGCTTTGGTTCTGATCGTTCTAAAGCAGGAAGGACTTCCAGCACCAGTCAGAGAAATGTGAAACCATCAGCAGAGGTGTCCTGGGTAGTTGCACCATCTATCAGCTGAAAGTGAGCTGCAGCCTCCCGTCTGGCTGCGCAGCTGGTTTTGATCGTGCCCAGCAGCCTGGTGTTTGCAGAGAGAAGAAGCTGCAGAGCTCAGCATCTTACAGCTGGCAGAAACAGCTGCTCACCAGGCTGCAGCATTAGCAGCTAAAGAGCCTGATCATTCTCCTGTGCTGGAAACCATCAGGGCCACAGAACCTGAGTAACAGACAGAGGTTCAGCAGGTAGCGAGAAGGGTTTCAGTCTGAAGGTCCATAGAATCTCCAGCAAAGCAGTTTCTGGTCATTCTGACCTAGTAACAGCAGGAGTGGCTGGTTCCTGAGAATCCATATCTAACGTCATTCTGTTCTTCAGCTTCCACATCATTCATGAAACATGTGCTAAAGGCTGCATGATGTTAATACAGCAAAGCTAAAATCAGTCAGTGCACAAAACGAGGCGTGCTTGTGCTGAACGTGAATAAACCAGGTTCCATTCGACTCTGTTAGGGGTGCTTGTAGTCGTAGAAACCCGGACGGTTTTGGTTCTCCTGTAGCCTCTGTGCTAATAGAAGTTCTGCAGGAGCCTGATTATGATGCATTCATTTAAACCAGTTGGGTTTTAGTTAAAACATGCAGGAAAGGCATTGAAGGAGCACAGCTGCTGAGCTCAGATGGTGACAAAATGAAAGAGCTCCATGTTCTCCAAACATGGTTCTGGTTCTGGATGTTGCAGAAACTGAGAGGAGACAAGGAAGTGCTTCATGTGTCCATCATGCTGTGGATGATCCTATAAAACTCGGTGGAGCGTGAAAGTTTCAGAGGATGTTCCTCTCTCCAGAATCTGTTTATTATGAACATGTGATTAAAACATTTCACTTTCTTGTGGAAACTCAGACGACTCTCCAGCTTTAGTTTAGCTCAGATTGTTTCAGTCCCCAGAGGCTCAAATGATTTCTAGATGAGGTCTGGAAATGAAAGCCATGTTATAGACTGCTAACCATGACAGGCGGATTGTGTAGGAAAACAGAGCAGCTGAGGTCAGTTTGATGTTGGAACGACTCCCTGATGTTTGAAGCTGAATTTCACTGCTGGAACCGTTTTACGGCTCGTTTTTATTTGCCTCTAACAGCCAGCGCACAAGACAGGACGCTTTCCAGCACAAACTGACACGGTGTTCACACCCAGAGAGCAACCAGAACCTTTAGTTGTTCTCCAGCAGCTCGTCTCACTTCACTTTATTGTGTTTGCAAGGGAATCAGCTTCCAGAAGCTGCAGTAAAAGCCCCACAGATACCAACAGTATGATGGAAAACTGAGGCGAGCAGCACCTTCTAGCCAGATATCCCAACCAGAGCTGAGTCTAAATCCTCTTTACTGCAGCTGCACTTCTCAGTGTTAACTTCATCCCTCTGTTTGGGATGTGAAGTTCTAATGCAAAGTGGTGATCTTTCCAGGAAATAATGGGATTACCTAACATGGTTTATGATCCTCAGCACTGATAAAATGATTGCACGGTGTTCTGTTTCAGACCAGTTTCCTTTTAGAAAGGTATCCCCTAGTGTCCGAACTACAAATAGAACCCAGAAACAGGGACAGAATTCAATTTATTCAGGTAGGTTGAGACCTATAGTGACCTTTGACCTGATTACCACCCTCATACACCAAACATGCATGCTTGGTCCTGATGAAAACTGGAACAGAGACGGACAGAAGGTCTGTTGTTGCTCCTCACAGTATCAGTCTGGGTCTAAACTGGATCCACCCAAACATCTCAAGCTTTGCCATCAGGAGGAGCTGAAATAAAAATCAGATTTATGTAACTCTGCTCTGAGAGATGGTTTGGTTTCCTGTCATTGTGTTTTTAACGGTCCCAGACGTCCAGTTTGTGCTTCAGTAAATCTTTCTTCACCGTGTTTGGATTTATCCAACATGACGTTCTTCATCTCTGAGTCATCTTCTGTCAGTGGTTTGATCCTCCCATATACAGAAGTTTTCCATAACAGAAAACATTTTCAGGACCTTCATCTTGTCACAAGGAAAAGAAACACCAGTCAGACTGTCTCATTTGTAAACTGGACTGGTTCTGAATAAGAGCTGTGGTTTATCACCATTAGAACATGTTGATCCAAGGTTCTACAGCACAAAGATCATCCTGGACCAGAGGCAGTCCTCTGAAGGTGATTGGATCCTGTTTCACCGCAGAGCAGCAACAGCAGGGAGGGATTCATGGAGCTAGTTTTCATGATCTGCCTGAACATTTACCTGTTTTCATTCCACCAACATGTGGACGTGTCTCCCTGGAACATGAAGATCCTGCAGGTCTTCATGGCTTCCTCCTCGGAACCTGAACTCCTCCCAGTTAAATCTCCTTCCTGTAGCTTTAACTGCTGCTGGTTTGAAGGCTGGTTCTGTCTGACCTGACCCAGTCAGCTCTCCTATTGTAAACTGTCAGGACAAAAGGAAAAGCAGGGCTCTTTATGTTAAACAGAGCTGAAAGGGAAACCATTACAGAGCTTTGGTGTTGGTTTGTGGTTCCAGGTAGTTCTGGGTCTTTGTGCTGAACAGAACTGAACAGGATTCTTTTAAACCAGGTTAAAATGAACACCCGAGTCCAGGAAGGTGCACACCTTCAGAATAAGACTGACTTCAGAGCTTCTGAACTTCCGTTTCTGCAGCAGCAGCAGCAAGCTGAGAGGTGTGCTTCATTGAAGCACCGATCATTATGGGATGGATGAGGGTGAATTTAGCTCGGTTTCTTTCAGACACTCAGGTTAACTCAGCCTCAGCGCTGCAGGGATTTACAGCCGTGAGGCGTGCAGCCAGCAGGTCAGAAACTGAAGCAGAACAAAACCTTCCTGATCCTGGTCGTGTAAACCTGCAGGTTCAGATTAATGCTGGAGGTTCAGATAGGAAGTCTTCTCATGCTGATGATCCACATCTGTCTGGAGCTCCACCTGCAGATATCTGTGATTCAACAGCCAGAAGGTGCTGAGAGGAAAGCATCTGTCTTATGAGGAGCACTGAGGGCGTGGTTGGAGTTTAGGACACGCCCGATCCTTCTCAGAAAGACGGAAGTCAATCTCAGAGGTCAGAGTTCCTGAATGAACCAGCAGCTGACAGACTGTAGGACGCTGTTAAATTGGACAGAACCATAACATCTCGTTTCCTAAAACACAATAAAAATGTGTCAGCAGAACAGATGCGGGACAGTGGGCGGAGCTTAATCAGGTCTGTTAGGCAACCTGTGTCTGTTTCCTGTTTGTGGTGTTTCTGGACATGAACTCCAGGTGTAGTCATCGAGATGAGGGTATCTGATTTGAGAACATCAGGGTGTTGGTGTCTTACAGATGATGCTGTTTAACTGGTGGACTGCTCCCTCTGGATCGCTGTAGGAGTTCAAATATCTTGGTGTCTTGTTCCTGTGTGATGGTCGGATGGAGCAGATTACCAGATTGTCTACGTTCTAACTCCTTCCTATCGTTCTGAAATATGGATGATGACCCAATGAAGGAGATCCTGGACACAAGCAGCTGAGATTAGCTTACTCTGTAGGAGCCCTCAGAGATAATGAGAGGAGCTCTGACATCCTGATGGACGGACGGATGGATGATGGATGGATCAACGATGCCTGTGCTAATTGGCTGAAGATGTTGAACCCAACATAGAAAATAAACTTGATGTTTAAAATGATTCAAAACGTCCTCAAACATCAAATCAGTACAGGTTGAAAAACTGTCTGCAGCAGTGGTACCAGAACCTGCTGGTGCTGCAGCCTGATCCACAGTACAGCCTACTCTCAGAAAGGATGAATGAACAGAACTCTTTATTTTCTGTCTCCTGGAGGTGATGATGATCTAAGTGAGATAATCGCCTCCGAACCGTCGCTTAAGATGCTCTAATGAACTGCCCGCCTCCACACACACACACACACACACACACACACACACAGACGAGTCGCCCATTCACACCGTTTAACTGAGCATCGCTGCTGCTGACATTCATAAACTCTAAAATCGTGACTTGAGTTTTCTGCTGCCCACGAGTCCCAGGCAGAGCTGAGAAGGTGGATGTGAGCTTGCTGCCTGGCCTCCAGGCTCCAAGGAAATATAAAGCTGCATCACATGTGTATCAGAGTGAGCAACCAGTGAAAGAACAGCAGTAAAAGCACAGAGTGTAGAAACATGCTGATGTTTCTCAGCATCAAACAATGTGTCCAGAAAAACCATCAGAGCTGGAGGCTTTTTAGCGAGCAAAACGTTCAAGAAGCTTCCCACCAACTTGGTTTTTGCTTTGTGTGCCAGTGTCTGCATGTATCGTGCCAATATAAAGGCATGAGGAACATTTCCATCCTAACAAGCAGGAACATCATCAGAATGCTGACATTGAACCTTTATGTCAGTGATGTCTTGAAGAAAACTACTGAATGTTAAAGTTTCTGTGAGGAAAACATGTTTTCTTCCTTCCACATAATTTAAATGAAGTCCTGAGCAGATGCGGGTTTTCCACCATGATTCTCAAAAGGAAGAAGAAGGTTCAGACGTGTTTCACTTTTAGACACAGTAGCAGCAGGAATGATCAAACAGATCCTGGTGGAAACCATTAGCTGCTATAAAAACCTCCTGATTCCAGAAGCTCCAACCGCTGCAGCTGAGTCAGCAGGAGGGGCCCAATCAGCAGCCTCCGTGTGTGTGTGTGTGTGTGTGTATGTGTGTGTGTGTAGCTCAGATGTGGCTCACACATGATGAGTGTGTGTTAGTTGGTGACAGACTCATGGTTTCTGCGAGGCGTTCGCTGTCTCACTCTCCTCATTGCTTTAGAAGAAGAAGCTAATCTCTCCTGAGATGATGTAAGGTGTGTTTGCTGTCATGGAAACCGTGACTTTGAAACACAAAGATTTCTCCTTGTCCAGCATTTCTAACCTTTTTCCCTAATCGGCTGATGTTGACTGTAATGAAGATGGTTTGAAGAGCATCAGTTCTCATTAATCACTGATTAAGGAATATTGATGAAGATCAGAATGTCTCATGAGATTAGTTGGACCCGTAAAGGTCATTCAGCCAATCACAGAGCTGAACAGATCATTTAATGAACAAAGGGTGATGAGTAACTAACTCTTCTCTACCTGTGTCCCTCAGGTGACTCCCAGGGCGTGGTGAACTTCGTCCTCTCTAAAGAAGGAGGAGATATGTCCCTGGTGGAACAGGCTAATGTCTGGCTCTTTCTCCGGTTGGCGAAAACCAACCGCAGTCGAGCTAAAGTCACCATCCGCCTCTTCCAGCAGCGCCTTCTCCCAAACGGCCGCTCCACTCCATTGCAGGACGACGTCCTCCTGGCAGAGAAGACCGTGGACACCCGCCGAAGCGGCTGGCACACGTTCCCTGTATCTTCAGCGGTGCAGGCGCTGCTGGAGAGCAAGAGGAGCACCACGCTGAGCCTCCGGGTGTCCTGCCCGCTCTGCAGCGACGCGGGTGCTACGTTTGTCCTAGTCTCAGGCGGCTCTGAGACATCACAGCGCAGCAACCAGAGGGAGCAGTCCCACCGACCCTTCCTCATGGCCGTGGTGCAGCAGGGTGATGGTGGCGACTCTCGTCGACGTAGGAAGCGTGGGCTAGAGTGTGATGGAAAGGTCAGAGTATGCTGCAAGAGACAGTTCTACGTCAACTTCAAGGACATTGGCTGGAGCGACTGGATCATAGCGCCGCCAGGCTACCACGCCAACTACTGCGAGGGCGATTGCCCCTCCCACGTGGCGAGCATTGCCGGGTCCACACTGTCCTTCCACTCCACCGTCATCAGCCATTACCGCATGAGGGGTGTCAGCCCCTTCCAGAACCTGAGGTCGTGCTGTGTGCCCACCCGGCTACGCGCTATGTCCATGCTCTACTACAATGAGGAACAGAAGATCATCAAAAAGGACATCCAGAACATGATCGTGGAGGAGTGCGGCTGCTCGTAAGGATACAAACCCAAATGGGATGGAACAAACCGGACTGGAGAGGACTGAGGAGGAGGAGGATCTCTGACCCCTGGGGAGGGAGGAGCGAAAGGCGGTCCTTCACCCTCCTCCAGGTTGCTCTCTGGGATAGAAACTTGTCTCTAGACTCGCTGAGTGAAACTCAACCAGAGTCTTGATGGCACTTTCTGAAAAACCAGAAAAAAGACAAAAAAAGAATATCTAATATATTTTTGTTACAAACGGAGGGAGTGAGGCTTATTTATGTGGCGTTCAGGCACCGCTACACCAGTTGGACTTCAGAGAGACGAGGTGCCTGAAAAACAAAAAGATCTCAAACTATGCAACTAGTTCCTGTATTACATCTGCTTGTACTTTACTCTGTTTCGATCTGTGTACTTCCTAAACGACGGAGGAAGAGCAGGGAGACACTTTTTATTATTGTAAAGTGTGTGTGTGTGTGTGTGTGTGTGTGTGTGTGTCTGTTGAGAGATACTTGAACAAAACAAGTTGGCCCGGCTGCTGGAACCAAACACTTCTTTATGTTACCATGGTAACCATGTTGATGTTATTATTAATATTATTATTGCTAGTAAGTATATTAATATTATTAATGTTATTCTTGTTCATAGTAATATTATGTTTTATTTCTGTTTTCTATTTTAAAAAGCGTTACAAATGTTTTTTGGTTATTTTTTGCACTATAGCGACACTCGTGTTCAGGTCCGAGTCCAACAGCTCACAGGTTCAAATCCCACAGAGAACCAGCTATTTCTGAGAATTCATCACAAGTCCCTCTAAGTTCAGAAATGTCCCTTTTAGAGCCTAAAACCTGCAGCCTTCAGGAGATGGTTGCTATGGCTGACTCGGGCAGGTCACATGACACAGTTAACTGTTTCCTATTGGTCCACTATTAACCGCTGGGAATCCCATTCCAGTGGGATGTTTACCAGTATTACGCTGAACCGGTAAATTTCATTTCCAGAAGCAGAACCATTCAGGCTATAAAAAAGAGTAGAAATTGGACCTTAACTGGTTTAATTGTGAGTTCTCAGTGAAGAATGTCTGATTGGTTCTTCGTTAACATGCAGTAGAAAAGGAAGTCCTGCAGTTATTAATGTTTTGCTCTGAAATTAAAAAATACGTTTTCATGTTTTGCATGAATGATTGAAATTGATACTGACTGTGTCTTTTATTCCTTCAGCATATCTGTTCAGTTTGTTTATGAAGCAGCGATTTAAAACAGAAGTGAAGATTCTTTACAAGTCAGACAGGTCCAGTTCATGCCCGGTTCTGTAGAAATGAAATAGGTTCAATTCATCCAACTAAAACTAAATCATTGTCATCATCACATTCAGATCCAAATGCATGAAGTTTAATCCTAATTATAATACAGTTCAGGTTTAATTATTAAAGCATGACTTGTCTAAGGAAGTTATGAGTCATGAAGGAGGAGATCCAACACAAGCTTAACGATGCTCGTGTTTTATTCTATGGTTCGTACAGATTGCCTATTTCTCTTTTCCAACTTTCTGATGAATCTTTCCAACTGAACAGTTCTTCAGAGTAAAACAGGAAAACTTCCCGGTCTCTGGCTTTGCTGCTGCATTCAATCCCACTTATGAATCCAGTTTATTTAAAGCCAAAACAGAAAATCAAAGACGATTAGCTAGTTTTGGACTGAACTGGTCATCAATAAAGCCCTGAAGACCCGCATGGCTTTTTAATAAAGCCAATTCCGACCTTTAAATCTTGACTTTGTGTTTAAACCTGTTTACATGACATTTACTGGTGAAAACGAAAATGTTTATTTGTGTTTCTACTGTTCGTTTACATCGGCGAACATTTTCTGTGAAAACGGCCCGATGTGAGAAAGTGGCTTCCAGGTTGTGATGGTTTGAAAACGTTCCGGTATCCGTTGTCGTGTAGACGGGAAAATGGGGAAGCCGTGGATCATGTGCAGTATAGCTGAAATCAGTACAAATGAATACGCATCATAACAGCTGCCGACCAGTTTAAAAACCACAGAAGAAGAGATCAGCAATAACTATGGCAGGTTGCAGAGTACTTACTGCTGCTGACTCTTTTGAATCTAATGACAGTTCTCCAACAAAGTGTTCATTTTCTCCCGTTTAGTAAGCAAGTGTTTGTGTATGTTGTGGGGTCACACACCGCCAACTAGTGGCGTGGCGGGGAAATTACACTATATTCACGCAGCCAATGTTGCCGTATGAATGGAGATTGTAATTGAAATGTTTTCATGTAGACGTGTTAACAGGAATGGAAAAAAATCCCTAATCGTTGTGGTGTAAACAGGCCTCAGTCTTTGGATCTTCTTCTACTGAGAATTTATTAAAGGTTCAGTCTTAAATCAGTAGCTTGTTCAGTCATTGTTAGAAAACTGTCATTGATTGATGTTTCATTCATGCTTTTCAGGTTTTGGTCAATTTTAAAACGTTTTTGGGTGTTTGGACTGATGATGTTTGTCTCTTCTGTCCCTGCATATGAAAAACTCCATTTCCCACAATGCTTTCCACTTTCATTCAATCTTGAGCTGCTTGGTTCCACATTTAGGAAACAAAGTGTTTCTGAATGTTTCAGATCAGTATTGTTCTCCTGAAGGTTTACTGAAGTCACCTGGTTTAATGTATTAATATCAGTTTTTATTGCCATCAGTGTTTGAACCGAGAGCAAAGCCTCCTCTTCTGTGTATACGGACACAACTAAAATGTCAGTGGTGAAAAAAAGCCTAAAAAGTAAAAAGTTAATATTAATGGCTGTATGTGTTTAGATTCTGTTTTTTTTTTTATATATATAAAAAAATAAGAATAATATAAATACTGACACTGAACAAAGTGGACAAAGAATAAAAAGTATATTTTTTATTCTGTATATATAGAAATCCAGACTCCAGTATGTTGCTTTGCTTTGTTGTACAAATGAAACATTCTTGTGTCATTTTTTTATTCTTATTTATTTTACAGTATTCTTTGGTTTCTGTTTTAGGCTTCACTATTAAAGTCTGAAGGATGTACACAAAGCAAACGTGTTTCTGTCTTCTTCTGCCCTCACACACACCAAAACACACACACATTGTCTTCCTTCTTGTTGCTGTATCTCCTCCCAGGTCCATGCAGACGTCTGTTGTTGGATTATTCCAATGTTTGCAACAATGCGAAGGTTTCCAAATCAGACTCGAGTGTTAAAACCGGGATCTGTGACGACGAGCATTAGAAGAGGAAGCTTCAGGGTCAGGGACAATGCAGCGTCTCCAGGCGGTGCACAAGGAAACGCAGCAGGCAGTTATTCCCTCTCAGAGAGAAAAACAGCAGCTCGATTAAAGTCCTGATAGTTTGAGAGAAAGGCCAAAAGGTCGATTGAAGCCCCACCGTTTCTCCTCTCCGCTCTGTTTAACTTTAAAGCTGCTAAAGGCTCCACTGAGTTCAACAGAGAGTGGAAACAATCTGAGAGGGAAGTTAAAACGTAAATAATCACATACAAGCCTGGAAGATTTACACCCGGCTCAGAGCTGAATTCCTGCAGAAGATAAAGCTCCAGAACTGTTAGAGGACCCTGAGGAATGCCTGCTGCATTGCTTTTACTGTAGCATTAAAGTCACCAAGAACTCCTGCAGTGTTTCAATAAATAACACATAGTTAAACTTAGCAGCTTATTATTTAACTGTAGAAACAGATCCGTCACAATTTCAAAGAATAAGTGTTTCCAGGCTGAGGTTTTTATTTGATAGACCAAACTAGACAGCAGCAGTTTATTATTACTAATTAAAAACAGCACTGAGTGAAAACTATCCACCTTTTTTGCCTCTAAAGGATTTAGAGGTTCAGTATCAGCCAGAAGGCACTTGTCAGATGCACTGATGAACCGATGATCATCCGTTAAAGCCGGAGTTTTGTCATCTTGTTGCTCCTCAGCATACAGGCGTGTGTTAACATAATGCCAGAGTGGAAAAACAATGGAAATGGTCTTAGAGAAGCAACTGCTGCTGTCCAGCAACCTGCAAAGGGTTAGAAGGTCATCTCCAAACCATCTGAAGTCCATCATTCTACAGAAAGGAAGAGAGGAAAACATCTCAGACAGCTGCTAATCTTCCCAGGAGTGGACGTCCAGAAGGTTCAGCCCAAGGTCAGAGTGTGAAGCTCAGAGAAATAACCAAAAACCCAAGATGTCCATCTCAGACTCCACAGGTCTCAGTTAGCAGGTTAAAGGTTAAAGGTCATGACACTGACCCAGTCTGGCTGTTTGGAAGGCATGAAGGAGAAAAGCTCTTCTCTCTAAAAACAAGATGAGGAAAAACAAAGGAAAAAGCGCTCAGATACCAGCCCTGCTCAACACAGATTAGATTTGTTTCTGCTGTGTTCCTCAGAGGAGAGATTCTGTGAGGCTCATATTTGGATTTACAGAAGAAAACGTCTGTTTTCCACAGAGTCCCTCAAATGACTCAGAGCTGTAAAAGAGAGTTTGCCAGTAAACTGTTCTTCTGCGTGTGCTGTGGCTTCAGCGTCCAGAGTTCACCAGGAAACCCCTACAAGCAGCAGCCAGGCATGTCAGCGCTGCTGCATGGATGAGGTCATGGACTGAGGATGTTGGGAGGAACCATGAATATTCTTATTCTGAGGATGATGGTAAGGAACATCTGGGCTGCTGTTGTGGAAACAGTTCAAACTACTTTATGAGGTCAGTGATTAAACTTCAGGGTCATACTTGGTTAGAAGGACACTTTAGCTTTAATTCGTGGTCCGTGCAGCAACCTGCATCTTCCTTCCATTTAATCCGATGTATCCGTCAAGGCCTCCATCACAGCCTCCATCACAGCCTCCATCACAGCCTCCATCACAGCCTCCATCACAGCCTCCATCACAGCCTCCATCACAGCCTCCATCACAGCCTCCATCAGCCTCCATCACAGCCTCCATCACAGCCTCCATCACAGCGTCCATCACAGCCTCCATCACAGCGTCCATCACAGCCTCCATCACAGCCTCCATCACAGCATCCATCACAGCCTCCATCACATCACAGCGTCCATCACAGCCTCCATCACATCACAGCCTCCATCACAGCCTCCATCACAGCCTCCATCACAGCCTCCATCACAGCCTCCATCACAGCCTCCATCACATCACAGCCTCCATCACATCACAGCCTCCATCACAGCCTCCATCACATCACAGCCTCCATCACAGCCTCCATCACAACCTCCATCACAGCCTCCATCACAGCCTCCATCACAGCCTCCATCACAGCCTCCATCACAACCTCCATCAGCCTCCATCACAGCGTCCATCACAGCCTCCATCACAGCCTCCATCACAGCATCCATCACAGCCTCCATCACATCACAGCGTCCATCACAGCCTCCATCACATCACAGCCTCCATCACAGCCTCCATCACAACCTCCATCACAGCCTCCATCACAGCGTCCATCACAGCCTCCATCACATCACAGCCTCCATCACATCACAGCCTCCATCACAGCCTCCATCACAGCCTCCATCACAGCGTCCATCACAGCCTCCATCACATCACAGCCTCCATCACAGCCTCCATCACAACCTCCATCACAGCCTCCATCACAGCGTCCATCACAGCCTCCATCACATCACAGCCTCCATCACATCACAGCCTCCATCACAGCCTCCATCACATCACAGCCTCCATCACAGCCTCCATCACAACCTCCATCACAGCCTCCATCACAGCCTCCATCACAGCCTCCATCACAGCCTCCATCACAACCTCCATCAGCCTCCATCACAGCGTCCATCACAGCCTCCATCACAGCCTCCATCACAGCATCCATCACAGCCTCCATCACATCACAGCGTCCATCACAGCCTCCATCACATCACAGCCTCCATCACAGCCTCCATCACAACCTCCATCACAGCCTCCATCACAGCGTCCATCACAGCCTCCATCACATCACAGCCTCCATCACATCACAGCCTCCATCACAGCCTCCATCACAGCCTCCATCACAACCTCCATCACAACCTCCATCACAACCTCCATCAGCCTCCATCACAGCCTCCATCACAACCTCCATCAGCCTCCATCACAGCCTCCATCACAGCCTCCATCACATCACAGCGTCCATCACAGCCTCCATCACAGCCTCCATCACATCACAGCGTCCATCACAGCCTCCATCACAGCCTCCATCACATCACAGCCTCCATCACATCACAGCCTCCATCACATCCCAGCCTCCATCACAACACAGCCTCCATCACATCACAGCCTTCATCACAGCCTCCATCACAACCTCCATCAGCCTCCATCACAGCCTCCATCACAGCCTCCATCACAGCGTCCATCACAGCGTCCATCACAGCCTCCATCACAGCCTCCATCACAACACAGCCTCCATCACAACACAGCCTCCATCACAACACAGCCTCCATCACAGCCTCCATCACAGCCTCCATCACATCACAGCGTCCATCACAGCCTCCATCACAGCCTCCATCACATCACAGCCTCCATCACATCACAGCCTCCATCACAGCCTCCATCACATCACAGCCTCCATCACAGCCTCCATCACATCACAGCGTCCATCACAGCCTCCATCACAGCCTCCATCAGCCTCCATCAGCCTCCATCACAGCCTCCATCACATCACAGCGTCCATCACAGCCTCCATCACAGCCTCCATCACAGCCTTCATCACAACACAGCGTCCATCACAGCCTCCATCACAGCCTCCATCACAGTGTTATTATTCTAGGATGGATCTTATTTTTGATCTTTGTTTGAACATTGTAGATTCTTGTAGATTGATGTCCTGAAACTAAAAGGCTCAGTGATACAGAAAGTACCTCAAACAAAACATTTGACTGAATCTGAACTTATTCTGAACACAGAACTGGGTCTAAAATTACCTGAGGAGCTAAGAGTGATGCTGTCATCCTTTGTTTGCAGTAGAGTTTGTTGACCTGCTGTTGACCCCGTCTTGTCTGATAGAACAGAGGTTACAGTTGTTTTCTTCCTGTGATACCAGTCCACCAATTTAAAATGTTCATCTTTCAAGAAAAGAACCATGGTGGTGGTATTACTACTGTTCTTTAGCATGTGTCAGTCCAAGAAAGATCACAACTTATAACAAATACTCAGAAACCTTAGACATTCTGGAAACTTTACTTTCTTAATGAGAGCATTTTTAGTTTTTCTGGGTCTGTAAAGTATTTTCTAGAAAACCTTTTTTTCTCTAAACATGTGACATCAGAGGCCATCTCATAACAAACATCGCACCCATTATGTTTAATTATAGCTGTTCAGCTGCAGGAGATAATCTGTGCCCAGTTAAACCAGCAGCAGGTCCGAATGTGTTTCCAGTAGCAGAATGTTTTCAGTCATTAACGAGCTCAGCTGCTCTAAATGCTCGTTTTGGCTCCTATAAAACCTGCTGCTCATTAACTTTGGAGGTAGCTACTGTGTTGAAGTGCTGACAAACATGAGGAGCGTTGGGAAGAGTGGGTGGGTGGAGACGATCCGATGCAGCTCTGCTAATGAAAGCACTTCGGGTAATTTAACTCGGATGTTTTTCTTGACAAATTACAGACATGGACGATTTGTGCACGAATAAAATAACTGAGACCAATTATCCAAATGACGGCATTTTGCCTGTGAGGGTTAGCTTACAGTACACAGGGTGTGACAGCACAGCTATTTCCCCCGCAGGGATCAGAGGCTGCTGGGAAAATACAACAATCCTTCAGGTGGGAACGACAGCTTGGGATGTTTGCACAAACATTTAGAAGTTAAACTGGTTCCCAGCGCTGGTCATGAGGTTTGTGTCCAGTCTGATAGATATGAGGATGAAAAGAATGAATCAGATCTGAGCTATGAGATTTTTCCAGCATCTAAACTAAATTCTGAACCCAACAATATTATCTTCTGCTGTTGACATGAAATTCATGCCCGTCCCCCACTAGCCCACTTAATACAGTTCTACTCACATTTCAGGCTTCTCCATTAGTATCAGTTAGGTGGACCCTTACTGCATGCTTGCAGTTCCAAGCCAGCCGAACCGTGCCGACCCGACACCGTCAGTTGTCACAGCATATGTTAATGACTAATATGTTCAACCATTAAATCATTCTGCACTGGGCCTGCTAGCATTAGGTTGCATTTGCTTACCCTCACACTTCCTCTAGCTGGTACCTCTCCATGCTTCCCTCTCTCTCCGCTACTGGTCCAGATGCTACATCTTGCCATCCGCAACCTTCTCTGGAGCTTCTTTCACTCTGAGTCTGACAGCAGCCATACAGCAGCAGGTCCTCCATTGTTGTTGTATTTGTGGCTCTACTGAAGTCACGTTGCTGTGGGGCTGCTTAACTCAAAAGAGTCCGCAGCAAAAACAGTTGCTTGAAACTCGCCATCGTCTCTGTTGAAATCTTCTTCAGTGTTAGGACAGGTTGTTGGAGACAGGCAGACCAGAGTGGCACGGTGAGTCAAAAAGGTTTAATTATTAACAAACAAAAATGTGCAAAGTAGGCATGAGGAGAAGGAGGCAGAGCATAAACAGGCATGAAGGTGGGCAGGCTAGACATGAACGTAAAACAGGAAGACTGACTGGCGTGACACGGGTGGACTGGACGAAGCTGATATGGTGGTGAAGGCTGAGCCTGAGAACCAAAACATGACTGGAACTAAACAGAAATACAAGGACACAATCTGACCAAGGCAAATGGCAGAACTAAAAATACACAATGAGCAGAAAACAAGAGAAAGTAAGAAATAAACTTTTTTATCCTTTATCTCACTGGACTTCTGCTACTCCCTCTGAGGTGGGATTGACTGGTCTCTCCTCCGTCGTCTCCAGCTGATCCAGAATTCAGCTGCTCGCCTATTATTTATTATTGTGGCAGAGTTCTCATAAAAAGCATTTCTCTGTCGGTTGAACCATATACGACAATGCATGTGACAAATAAACCGATTGATTGGCTGATTGTGGCACCAGTAAGTCTCTCCATTCATCCTCCAGTGATTTCCCACGTCATGATGTTCCCAAGATGACTAAACTAATGAGCAGCTTGTAAATATTTGTTTCATGCTTTCAGGATTTTTTGGTTCTCTGGGTTTAACATGTTAAATTTGCACATTTAACACAACCGTTTGGATCTAACAGTCCACTGTCTCTCTAAAGCTAAGAGGAAACCGATCCCTTTCACCCTTTACTCTGCCACCATAGCACAGAGATGCTGTCAGTATCTAGATGGTAGATGTCTACGAGTGAAGATATTTAATCAAAAGTTAAACTAGATCCCCTCAGCAGACAAAGATGACATCAACTCTGTGACCTTAGTGGGAGCTTTTGAACCTTCTGGCTGTGATAAGGCTGAAGGTCCTTCATTCGCTTCTCCTTAAGAACACCAACCGCTCCACCTACATGTCTAACAGCAAAGCTTGGACCAGTTCACCTGAAGACCAGCATGAACCAGCAGGATCACAGCAGCCTGAATGAAAGGGTGGCACTGTTAGCAGCAGATAGAAACTGTGTGCAGATAAAGCCTGATGTCTCCTTGTCTGAGCGGCCTCATGTGTGCTGTGTCTCCACAGACTTTACCCATGAGAGCCAGAGAGGAACACCCTGAACGCTGCAGCAGACCTCCCTCCAGTAGTGGTGGACCACTGAGACCGACTGCAGCAAGGAATCTGTGGCAGAAAACCTAAACGGCTTTCATTATTTCCTCAGTTATTGTTCCCTGAAGTCCGACTGAATCCACAGCCAGCTGAAAAATGTCTGCAGGACTGGGTTATATGGGCTAGAAATCCTCAGGAGTTATTTTAATCACTGAATAAAATGTAAATTAGGCCCAACAAAGTTTTATTTCAGCCCACACACAGTCGCCTCAGGTCAGAAGGACCCGATTTGAGGTCAGCGGTATCCCTTGAAACTTTCCAACATCCAGCCTATTCACGATCTTCTGTGGAAACGCATTTAGTGTTTCGAATGAATAAATGAGGTTTCAGCTGGGAGTTCTTATCAAATCCATGGTTCAGCTTCTGGTTGTCCAGTCGGTGGAATTGGACCACAAACTACCAGCTGGCTTCCTCTGGAAGAAGTTGGAACAGTTCATCACTGATGATCCTTCTCCATTTAGCAGCTTATTATTCACCAGACAGAAAAATGGCTCACAGCTTCTCAAACCTTTCAGGCCGAGACCCAGTTTAGAAGAACCTAATTATACGGCCCACTTCAACCCAAGACAAGAAAAAAATGGGGCATTTAGAATTTCTGAAGGAAAAACAATAAAGTATTTATCTAATATTTTTATTTTAATGTCAAGAAGAAAATTAATTACTTTATAATTTTGTCTTTCTGATTGTGTCTTTTCAAAACAGAAGCAATAAATTAGGATAATTTCATAAAACCAGCAGTCATTAATAACTAATAATGGAAATAAAGCTTAGATAAAGCATCTGTTCATTTTGCAAAGATCCAACAAATTCATAAAACTCCATATTTTTGATGGATTGATTGGACTCAAAATGTTGTTAAAATTGTTATTAATATTAATACTAATTTAGAAATTGGATCAGGTTTCACTGTATCCAAGCAAAACAAAACTCCAAATATATTATTAGAAATTCCTTCTTTGTTCTGCCATGAAAAATATGAACAACTTCATGTTTTTTACTAAAGAAGCAAAAACATAAGGAGTAAAAACTGGACCCCATCAGCCTCTCCTCACTCAGAAAAGATTTATGAACATAAACACAGAGAAGGGTAGAACATGGTTCTTCTACAGAACATTGGTTCTCTGGCAGAAAGATCTGGTGTGCTCCTCACCGTTCCTTATAACAGCAGGTATCTGTCCTCATGTCTCCTCTTGTCTGTCCTGGTCCCGGTTCCACGAGAAACCCACATTTAGCTCCAAGCCGTCAGCAGGTTAAATAATGTTATTGAAAGTTATAACTGACCTGGATGGCTGACAACTGGACACACACACACACACACACACGTCATTAGCACACGCCCACTACAAAACAAAAATACCTAATATGCATAATTAATAATAATAATAAATCAAAACAAAACAAAACATTTATTGTTTCCCAAAGAAGCAGAACAATGTTTTTTAATAAAAGCTGAACAATCTTTGGCTTGAAATGAAATTAGAAATCTGTCAAACATGTCAGTAATGTGATACATACTAGCCTACAAGAAATAATCAAAACTTTCGAAATCTGGACGTCTCTCCAGGAGCAAATCTAAAATGTCAGTACGAAATGAATTAGGTTATATCTGACATTAATATCCTGAAAGACGTTTTAGAAAAATCTGCCCCTTGTCTAATTTTCCTCTCAGTCCTCTGGAATCTCTCTTATGTCTTCCTCTCGGTCCCTCCTCGCTCTCCTCCCTCCACTCTGTCCTCCTCTGTCTTCCTCCATGTCTCCTTGTGTCCTCCCCTGTCCCCCGTCCCTGCTGCTAAACAATGTACTAGTTTGAGCTAGTTAACCATCTTAGGTTAGTTGCTTAACCAGCGAGCTGATAAAAAAGGGGCTGATTTTGGACAAAGCAGGAGAAATGTCTGCTTTCATGTTCCAGCCTTGTGTTTGTTGAACCATTGGAGAGATAAAAGACTCCACCAGGTTCCTCCTCAGGAGACCCAGTCGCTCTGAAACATGGAGCTGCTGAGAGGAGCTGCTGGCAGTCCCACCTGTTTCCAACATCTATTAAACATTTATTAAGAAATGCATTTTACTGTTTGAGTTGTACTTTCATTTAGAATTACTATATTGTTATTTTTAAATATTTGTGTTTACAATGATTTCTGAGGGACATCCTTATGGAAGGAGGGGTCACATCCCCTGTGTCCCCCCCGGGATGTCCGCCTCTGCTCCAAAACTATCAAGGAACTAAAGTTCTCCAGCTCTGCATGTGGAGCCAGCAGAGTTCTGGATCGGCCCGCGTACTGTCGGAGAGGTCTGGCTACGGAGCTAAACCAGCAGAGCTCTGGTGCTGGTACTGTTTCAACCCGTCGTGTCTCCATAGAAACGTGCGTTGACATTCCAGACAGAAACAAGTCCAGGCTGCTGACACCGACCCGCTGAGACTCATCCGGGTTCCCAGGGTTCCTTTCTCTGATTGGACAGAACTGCTAACATTTCTGGATGGAACTGAGGAACATTGTAGCATTTGGCTTCATGTCAACGTTTTGCTTCTCACACTTTAATGTTTCAGATCAACAAAATGATGTTAATATCACAGAAAGATGATCATAGTCATTACAGAAAGCAGTTCCAAATGAGGCACTGCTGCCCTGCAGCAAGAAGGTCCTGGGTTTGAATTGCTAGCTTGGAACCTCTGCATGTGTTCTCCTTTTGCATGCATTGGTTCTTTCCAGGTACTCCTGTTTCCTCCCACAGTGTGCAATAATACCAGCAGAAGACGCGTTGACACACGCAACAAGCTGCACAGCAGAAGGTCAGCATGGAAACCAATCATGGTGAAGCCAAGGGAGGAGATTTATAAAACGCAAATAAGCCAAATCAGAGATGTCGTTAACATAAAAACTAAAACCTTTAATTGGCAAAACGTTCAGATTTTTAGGACTAAAAACATTTTAAAAAATCCTTTTGAACATTAATACCTGGAGTTTTTTAGAAAACTTTAGAGTGTTTATATTCTGATCTTTGCTGTTGTTCACAGTCTCTGCTGTCCCAAAATTTAATCTCACATTTTAATTTCTCCAATTAAAAACCTTAATTTACAGTGAAATTTTGTCTGTTACTGTTTCTACTGTGTTCTGACATTTGACCAAGCTGGGTTTGAATATCTGGAAGGGCCACACAGTTTCCTGTTCACCACGGTCATTTCCCGGCGCTTTATGGCATCCAGACCAACTCAGATCCGATCTGTTAAAAACTTAGATTGTCTAACTCTGGTCCAAATGATCACTAAACTGGAATGAATGGAACAGACTGAATCGACTGTAAGGTTGGATTTTAATTAGTTTTAATGATATTTTCTATGGAAGGACAGTTAGAAAACAGTTTAATCTGGAATATCTGAAACCTAAACTTAAATCTCGCTTTAATTCGTCTCCTTATTAAGGGAAACACATCTATGACCAGAACCCATTTTATACAGAACCTGCATATTCTGATAAGCTCCAGAGTCACCAGCCTGAAGTTAGCAGAACCAGGGAAGATGAATCATATCTGACCCTCGTGAACATAAAGCCTCTAAGGTCAGTCCTGCTTGCTGGAGGTCAGTAAAGAACATGCTGCTCCACACTAAATAAATAATTAACATTGATATAATGAGGTTGTAATTAATGACTTGGTTTCCTCCCTGATTTGAGCAGCGATGACATGGTTAGCCTCATGCTGTCATTCAGCTGTAGTCTCAGTGAAAACTACGTGAGCCCCCCACCACCACCTCCACACCGTGACAGCTCCAGATCCAAACCCAGAAGCAGAACTGGTGGTGCTGTCTCCCACTCATAGATCCACTGAAACAGTGACCACGGCCATGGCCCAAAATGAAACCAGTTTAAAAAACAAAAGGGCCAAAAACTTAGAAAGCTTTTCCTTTTACAGAACAGAACAAAAGTTTATTGGACCGAAGAGCAAAGGTTTGTCTCAGCTTCGTGACTCAATCGTCTCATTTAACAGGCTGCAGGATCCTGCAGCTTTCAACTGGATTTTTAGGAAAGGTTTTTTTTATGTTTTCTATTAAATAAATTCATATCAAAGGTTTTCAAGACAAAAATAATACTTGAAATAAATTAAATGAGTTTATTATTGCATGTTTTGGGCACTCAGGTTAAGAGAGGGGCTGAGCTGTCCACTGATCATCACCTGGTGGTGAGTTGGATCCGCTGGAGGAGGAGAAAGCCAGACAGACTTGGCAGGCCCAAGCGCATAGTGAGGGTCTGCTGGGAACGCCTGGCGGAGCCCTCGGCCAGGGATGTATTCAACTCCCACCTCCGGGAGAGCTTTGACCAGATCCCGGGGGATGTTGGAGACACAGAGTCCGAGTGGACCATGTTCTCCGCATCTATTGTCGATGCTGCTGCCCGTAGCTGCGGCCGTAAGGTCTGCGGTGCCTGTCGTGGCGGCAATCCCAGAACCCGGGGGTGGACACCGGCAATAAGGGATGCTGTTAAGCTGAAGAAGGAGTCCTATCGGCTGTGGTTGGCTTGTGGGACTCCTGAGGCGGCTGACGGGTACCGTGAGGCCAAGCGTGCTGCGGCCTGGGTTGTGGCAGAGGCAAAAACTCGGGCCTGGGAAGAGTTCGGTGAGGCCATGGAGAAGGACTACCGGTTGGCCTCGAAGCGATTCTGGCAAACCGTCCGGCGCCTCAGGAGGGGGAAGGACTTCTTCGCCAACACTGTTTATAGTGGGGGCAGGAGACTGCTGACCTCGACTGAGGACATTATCAGGCGGTGGAAGGAGTACTTCGAGGATCTCCTCAATCCTGCCATCACGCATTCCCTGGTGGAAACAGAGGCTGGGGACTCGGGGTTGGACTCTTTCATCACGCAGGCTGAAGTCACCGAGGTGGTTAAAAAGCTCAGCGGTGGCAAGGCTTCGGGGGCGGATGAGATCCGCCCTGAGTACCTCAAGTCTCTGGATGCTGTAGGGCTGTCATGGTTGACACGCCTCTTCAACATTGCGTGGCGGTCGGGGAAAGTGCCTCTGGACTGGCAGACTGGAGTGGTGGTCCCCCTTTATAAGAAGGGGGACCGGAGGGTCTGTTCCAACTACAGGGGGATCACACTCCTCAGCCTCCCTGGTAAGGCCTACACCAGGGTATTGGAGAGGAGAGTCCGACCGATAGTCGAACCTCGGCTTCAGGAGGAACAGTATGGTTTTCGTCCCGGCCGTGGAACACTGGACCAGCTCTATACCCTCTACAGGGTGCTCGAGGGTTCATGGGAGTTTGCCCAACCGGTCCACATGTCTTTTGTGGACCTGGAGAAGGCATTCGACTGTGTCCCTCATGATGCCCTGTGGGGGGTGCTTCAGGAGTATGGAATCGGGGGCCCTTTATTAGGGGCCATCCGGTCCCTGTACGAGCGGAGCAGGAGTTTGGTCCGCATTGTCGGCACTAAGTCGGACCTGTTCCCGGTGCATGTTGGACTCCGGCAGGGCTTCCCTTTGTCACCGGTCCTGTTCATAACTTTTATGGACAGGATTTCTAGACGCAGCCAAGGGCCGGAGGGGGTCGGGTTTGGGGACCAGTGGATTTCGTCTCTTCTTTTTGCGGATGACGTGGTCCTGCTGTTCCCCTCTAGCCAAGACCTACAGCATGCACTGTGGCGGTTCGCAGCCGAGTGTGAAGCGGCTGGGATGAGGATCAGCTCCTCCAAGTCCGAGGCCATGGTTCTCGACCGGAAAAGGGTGGCTTGTCCTCTTCAGGTTGGAGGGGAGTTCCTGCCTCAAGTGGAGGAGTTTAAGTATCTCGGGGTCTTGTTCACGAGTGAGGGAAGAATGGAGCGGGAGATCGATAGACGGATCGGTGCGGCTGCCACAGTAATGGGGGCGCTGTGCCGGTCCATTGTGGTGAAGAGAGAGCTGAGCCGAAAAGCAAAGCTCTCAATTTACTGGTCGGTCTACGTTCCTACCCTCACCTATGGCCATGAACTTTGGGTCATGACCGAAAGAACGAGATCCCGGATACAAGCGGCTGAAATGAGCTTCCTCCGTAGGGTGGCCGGGCACTCCCTTAGAGATAGGGTGAGGAGCTCGGAGTAGAGCCGCTGCTCCTCCACATCGAGAGGAGTCAGTTGAGGTGGCTCGGGCATCTATACCGGATGCCTCCTGGACGCCTTCCTCGGGAGGTGTTCCAGGCACGTCCCACCGGGAGGAGGCCCAGGGGACGGCCCAGGACACGCTGGAGGGACTATGTCTCTCGGCTGGCCTGGGAACGCCTTGGGCTTCCCCCGGAGGAGCTGGAGGAGGTGTCTGGAGAGAGGGACGTCTGGGCATCTCTGCTGAGTCTGCTGCCCCCGCGACCCGGTCCCGGATAAGCGGAAGACGACGAGTACGAGACGAGTTTATTATTTTTCTGTTCTGAGTTTTGGATGGATTTGGTTCTAATTATGGGTTTGTTGAGTTTATTTAGTTTTCATTTTTAGATTTAATTTGTGATTCTACAGAGTAAAGTTGTTTCTGTCCTAATCTGTCTCAGCTGGTTACCTCCTTCAAACAATGATCCTCTCTCAGCTGCATTTCTTCTCATGTTTCTATGATTTCTGGTCAGATTTGGATCGACTTAAGCACCAGCCTCCAGAGCTTTCCATGCTTTTCTCAATACTAAAACCAGAACCATAAAATCCATGTTTTCACTCTCAGACAGCCTCAGATGTTCCTTCATGAATGAAGAACTATGATTGGATGTGGTGGAGAGAGAGAGATTCAACCATGCACACACAGACAGCTCCATCAGAGTGTGTCGTCTGTTTAATTTCCTGGCCTGATATCGTTTTACGCTGCAGAGCCGTTTAATAAAAGATGATTCTCAGCGTGAGGAAATGAGTCCTCCGACAGATACAGTTAAACATCAGGAGGGTCCGGATTAACAAACACCTGAACTCTTATATAACCTGACTCATTCACTTGTGACTGGACAGTCGTCTCCTGGGGGGTTTCATCCTTCTTTCTACTTGATGTGTGAAATACAGACTGAAACACATCCATGATTTTATATTCACCAAGAAAGGATTTTAACTGTGAATAAACTATTTTCTCCAAGATTTTTTCTTAGAGATGGGTCCAGATCGAGGCCAGGTCTGTTTAACAGGAGCTGCACCTCAGCATGTTTGAAATTGGCGGGAATTACACCAGATAACAGACTGCTGTTAAAAATCAGTGGCCCCAAAAACTATTTAGAGCTGCTGTTTTAATAAATGAAGGATGCAAGGGTTGAGTATGGTGAATTTATCAGCTGGCTGACTGATGAACCATGAAAGATCTGGGTGTTGAATGCATAACATGTAATACTAATGCTGTGGTGGCTTATGGGTAACATAAAATCTTGGGTAGACCTGGTGCCAAGTCGTTAAATGATGACTTTGATGTATAAATGTGTCCAGCATTACATTTTCATTAAAAATTTAATTTTATACGTAGCATCATGTAATACATAGCAGGAAGCTGTGGTCTGGGGGAGCTAAACACCACAGCAGACTTTCAGAGGTCCAGAATCAATGGGTCAGGACAGCAAAAGGATCTGACCAGTCTACTGTGTAGGATCAGTGGTTTGTATCTTATGGCTGATTTTATGAAGAAGAAAATCACATATCTTCATCATAAAGTGACCTCAGACACACTCTGCCCTGCACTTTAATATAGAAATCAGTCCAGAACCACTGAAGAACCTAAAGACAGAAACATGAAGGGAAAGCAGTGGAAATAGTTGGACCTGTAACGTTCATGTGAGGAACTCAGACTTTAAAAACAAACTTCTCCAGTTACTGAAGATCACTGCTACTTCCTCATGCTGACGAGCACAGCCTGCAGCCATGAATCTAAAGCTCTGTGTGATAACGCTCACACATTACCAGCAGACCCTTTAGACCTGCGCAGCTCTGCAGAGAGAGAGGCGAGATAATGACCAGGACCAGAACAGGTGTGGATGAAAGGTCTTTATCATTTCCAAATGTAGATCATCATGATGCAGAGGTGAACTTTCCTCCCACATCCCATCCAGGTAATTACATCCGTCTGTCCATCATTTCAGAGAAACAGTTTTATCAAAAGGAACTTTGAGTTCTTGGAAACTGAAATAATTATGATGCATCAGCTTCTAGATTAAACTGGTGCATTTAAATGTGAATTTCACAGGTTTCCAGTTTGTTTTTAGCTTTAGCCAGTTTGGTTGCTAGGGTCCATTTTCTGTCGGTGCAACACAAATTCATTAGGAATGTAATAGTTTTAACAAATCTGACTGCAAAGTGGAAGAATCCCAGCGGTACCAGGAATATAGTACCGCAATTTTAAGTTTTATGGTCCAACCTGGAAATATGGATCAATAACATGAACACATGATGACTGGGATGTGAAAGCTGAAGTTTAATGAGTTCTTCTTTAGTTTCTTCAGGTCTGTGCTGCACTAATATTAGTGATCAGTGATCTGGAGCAACCTTCTGATGGAACCACGTTCTAGCTAAATAATGAATGATGTGACTATGAAAAGGACCATTTACTGAAGCAGCTGGGTGTTGGTTTTATGGATGGGGGAGGTGTGGCTGTTTAAAACGGTTGATGGTTCCGTTGGTAGCAGAGAAGACAAACACCAACCATTAAACACGGTTTTTATCTCAGTGAAGAAACTTATCCATGAGAAACGTTTAGACAAGCTTCTTTTCACTGACATTTCTGTGTTGTACCTTCACTTTATAAGGTACACCTGTTGCTTGTTTCTTTGTTTCCATACGTAGCAAATCAGCTAATCACGTTGCAGCATCTCAATGCATTTCTTCAGCTAAATGCGGTGAAGATGATGTGTCCAAACTGAGCATTAGAATGAGGAAGAAACAAAGGACTTTGGTTCTTGGTGCAAGATGAATTGGTCCGATTATTTCAGAACCTGGTGATCTACTGGGATTTTCACGCACAACCTTCTCTCAGGTTTACATAGAATCGTCTAAAACACAGAAAATATCCAGCAAGCTGCAGCTGTGTGGAGGGAAATGTCTTGTTGAGGTCAGAGGTCAGAGGAGAATGGGATTCAGATTATAGAAAAACAACAGAAGCTCAGATAACCACTGTTTCCTACCGAGGTCTGCAGAACATCGTCTCTGAAGGAACAACATGTAGAATCTTGAAGCAGATGGTCTACAGCAGTAGAAGACAACACCAGGTTCCTTCAAATCACACAGACTTACCAGAACAAGACTATAGCCTACCTGAGGATTGTTGGTGACCATCTCCATCCCTTTAAGACTGCAGTGGACCATGTTCTAATGGTTGCTTCCGCAGGATAATGCTGGAGCATTAACATTGTAAATAACTGGTAAATGGTCTGAACTTATACAATCCTTCTCTAGTCATACCAACAACTCAAAGTGCTTTACACTAGGGCCACATTCACCCAGTCATACTCACTAACACACATTCATAGACCGATACGCAGTGCCTTGCCCAGGGGCACACCGACATATGGCAGGAAGAAGCTGGAAACGCCCCACTGAGCCACGGTCGCCCCCAAAGCTCAGATCATCTCAAACTGGTTTCTAGTTAAATTCTTTGGGGGAGTTCGCTGAACTGCAGTGGTCTCCACAGTCAGAGGATCTCCGTCCATTAAAGTAGCTTTGGGTCGTGGTGGAGCAGGACACCGTCATCCTGGATGTTCAATCGAAATATCTGCAGCAACTGTTTGTCATGTCAATATGAATCTTTAATCTCTGAGGAATGTTTCTGACACAATATTTAGTCTATGACAGGAAGATCTGAGGCCGTTCTGAAGGCAAAAGGAGGTCCGGTATTAATAAAGTGTACCTAATAAAGTGGACAAAGGGTCATCTCTGTGAGAAGACATTTACTGCCAACAATTTATGCTGACACTGCCAAAAATTGTAGTAATAAAGGTAAAAACTGCTTTTGTGGGACACTGCTGAAACCTCCAGAAACTTGTCTGAGATATTCTTTCACCCGCACTCTGTTGGTTCTGGTTGGACATTGGAGTGAGGATGTAATGCTGCAGAAGATCCATAACAAAACTTCATGACCTCATATCAGGGTGTCTTTTTTACAGTTATGAAGAGAAGCTGCTCATTTGTAAGTTGATGTTTAATGGAAAGTTTTCTGAAGGATGGAGCTGAATCGTAGGAGAACGTCAGATAGGATGAACTCAGTAACCCACCTTCTCTTCAGTATCTGCGCCACGTTCCTGCAGTCGTCTTTGCACCAATCAGAGCTCTCGGGGACATGGCCGTGGGGGAGCAGCAGTGACTCACCTTACAGATGATCATTACTGCTGCAGATGATAGTGATTGCTTCAGACCTCGGACAGGAGCGTTGTGAGGCAGAGTTATTACCACGGTGATGAGACAGGAAGTCAGCCGGCGTTGTTTGACAGAGTCCTGAAATAACAAGGTGTGTGTGACGGCGTGCTGCACAGATTCTTACACACACAAGGCGCAGGAAAACTGACGTCAAACAGGTTTAATGAGCTTCTATTGTGGTGGATGGCTTCAGAGTGAGTGCCATAGAGTTCATGTCTCTTCTCATTCACTTCTTCAGCTCTGAACTCTCTCTCATTTTCTTCTTTTCATTTCCTGCCGTTGCTCTGAGTCTTCAGCACAGAATCCATTAAAAAGATGTTTTCAACTTTTATAAATCACTCTGATCTTGATTAGGTTCCCTGTTCAGTCGTTAGGCTTTCTGGTACTGAATCCAGAACCAAATAATACCGATACGGTTCTCTGTGCTGGAGCTGGAGATGTGAGCACTTGATGTTGCTGCAGGATAATCCTCTGTGCTTTCAGTTGTTTCTGGGAAGAATTCACTTCAAACTGATGCTTCATCAATCAGAGCTGAAAGAATGCAGCTGACTGCAGAAAATATGATAAAGCTACAATAAACCTGGGATTTATGCTGTGTTCAAACACCGACTGTTTCCAAGGAAAAGCCGAGTGTAGCAAAGAAACCTGAGGGATGAGAATGAAGAGGGAGCAACAGGTCCTTTCAGCCTGGAAAAATAAAATGAATCATCTAACAAAGGTGCAGGCGAAGCCAACATACAATGATAGGAAGTTTTCACTCCCTTACAGATTTCGCTTTGCTTTGTCTAAATATATGTTAATATCAGACAATGACAACCTGAGTGAAAAAAAAAAGCAGCTTTCCAATCATGACTTCATTTATTAAGGGAAAATAATCTAAACCAATCTGGTCCTCTGTGAAATAGTAATCACCCCATAAACCAGATAACTAGTTGTTCCACCCTTGGCAACAAGAGCTGCCATTAGGTATTTCTGATAACTGGCCATCAGTCTTTAACTTCACTGTGGAGGAATTTTGACCCACTCTGCTTTGCAGAATTGGAGGGTTTGCCCAGCATTAAGGTCATGCTACAGTATCACAATCAGATTTAAGATGAGGCTTTGACTAGGCCACTCTTAAAACCTTAGTTTTGTTAATTTTCTCCCATAAGAGGTGGAATTCCAGGTCTGCCTTGGATCTTTGTCCTGCTGAAAAACCAAGTGAGCTTAAGCCTAATCTCACAAACTGATGGTTCAACATTCTCCTTCAGGACTCTGCAGCAGAGCAGAATTTAAGTGTCCATCAAGTACAGAAAGGCAACCAGGTCCTGAAGCAGCAAAGCAGCCCCAGATCATCACAGTACCACCACCATGTTTGACTGTCAGTATGATGTTCTGTTCCTGAAACGCTTTTCTTTAACACCAGTGGTAACAGGATTTTTGCAAACTCCCATCATCCATATCTGTCATGTTGGGTTGTGGGGATAACAGGCCAAGGAAGGAAACCCAGAGCTCCCTGTGTCCAGCTATACTCCCAAGCTTTTTCTGGGGCATCCCAAGAGATTCCCTTGCATCCCTTGGTTCTTCTCTCAGTGGGACATGCATGGAAAACCTCCAAAAGGATGAGCCCAAAACAGAAAGGGTTTCAGAAGACAGTGAAACTGGGATTCTAATAAGTTTTATGAATGAGAAGATCTTATATTGCTTCAACACTGTCTCTTTTCTATGATCCAGTTTAAAGCTGAAATATCAACTAAAAAAACTGTTTTTGGGGTTCCTCTTTGCTGCAGGAAACTGTAAATTTCACCTGAGTTTCCAACAGAGATGCACAAAAAACCTTTAACCCACAAACCCCCGGGGTCTCACATAAGGATTACCAGACCTAAAAGAGTGTGTGTGTGTGTGTGTGTGTGTGTGTGTTCCTGTCTTGGCATCACAGTGAGAACCATTTTCCCGATTTCACCATCAAATTGAGGACCGTTTGTACCAAAGTGAGGACATTTTGCTGGTCCTCACGACCTATTTTGCTAATGGTTAGGTTTAGGACTAAGGTGTGAATTGACTTTAGGTTAAGGTTAGGGTTAGGTAAGCACTGGTAATGGTTAGGTTTAGGGTTATTGTCAGGGTTAGGGCATAGAAAGGGTTGAAAATGACTGAAAATCATTGGAAGTCAATAGGGAGTCAACAGATGGTCCTCACTACATATAGTAAAACAAGAGTGTGTGTGTGTGTGTGTGTGTGTGTGTGTGTGTGTGCGTGCGTGCGTGCGTGCGTGCGTGCGTGTGTGTGTGCGTGCGTGCGTGTGTGTGCGTGCCTGTGTGTGTGTGTGTGAGTGTTTTATGACTTTGTACAAGACTTTTCTGAAGGAAAGTTGGATGAGAAACGAGGGAGGAAGAACATGCGGTGGAGAAGACGAGGAAAATCTTCTCACCATAAATTATAAATGCAGATGGTTGAGCTACAACAAAGGTCCATAGATGAACAGAACCACCACAGAACCAGAGCAGAATCCTGGTAAGGTGCAGTGTACAGAGGTCAGCAGGTGTTAGATGGGCAGGTTCAGTGGGCTCTGGTCTCAGACGGTTACAGCTGTGGTACTGTGATGATGGAGTACTAACGTGGCTGGATTGTTCTGGGTTTCCTCCAAGCTTCCAGCTGTTTGAAGCAAAGATTAATGTGCTTAACCAGCTCTTTGTTTTGGTTAGATTCCGGCCAATTTGCTTCATATTTGTTTTATAGACAAATGATGACATTTCCCCTCATTGCAACTAAAGCCAGCCCAAGTAGAACTAAGTAGGACCAAAAAAGCCAAGTAGAACCACAGTGGAACCACAGCTGGGTCTAGACAAAGTAATGCTGCTGGTATGTTTTTTAGTTCTAACCTGTTAATGTATGACTGTTCCTTCTGCCTCAGATAAACTGAGTCATTATTGGCTCCGCTGCCATTGCTCTCACCTCTATAATGTCGATTTGATCAGAATCAGAACCGGCTTTATTTGCCAAGTTTGTGACACAAACAGGGTATTTGACTTCAGTTGCACTTTGCTCTCAGTTAAGATATTTTAATTATAAATATATAAGAAGGGGAATAAAATCTAACTGTTTATGTTCTGTCTGATTTCTGTTGGGTCCCATTGGGTCGGGCCGTAATATTGATGTGAGGGAATTTCAGTGGCTCTGTGGTGTTTTAATGAGTTTCATCACACAGAGAGACTCTTAGATGTTAAATGTTTCATCGTTCAGACCAACATCCTAGCAGGACTGGTTCCACGGATGCTCAATGGCGTTAATAGATCAGAACTGTAACTGAACTAGATTCTTCAGAATAAAAGCTTGTGGTTCAGACCATCTGAAACAGAACTTCACACATCAGATGAAGAAAAGTCACAGACTCACCTCTATAAACCAGAAGGTGTTACATTGGCTTGCATTAAGACTCCAATGGTTTACACGATGAGGACCCATCTGGAGGAGGTGAGGTCACTGTGATCTGACAGATGTATGTCCTCACGTGTCCTGATCAGTAAATACTCGATGAACTTCAGCTGAAGCCTTCAGCTGATTGTCCTCGGTCATAAATCAGGAAACTGAATCTTCTTTCTCTGTCTTCATTAGATCAGTTGCTTTAGATGAGCGATGGCGATTAAACTTGACACCTGGTTACCCCAGCATCAGTTCATACATCTCTGAGAAGGTCTGATGACATCTCACACACACAAGAAAAAACACTCTGATCTCTCTGCCATTCTGCAACGGTCCGGTTCTGAAAGGTTTCACTTGATTATACTAGAGGGGCTCCAACCTGACGCTTTTAGGAATAATTTACCAAGCATCTAATTAAAATAATTGAGTTCTAACACAAACATCATAATTTAAGAAACGTTTAATTAAAAATAGAATAAAGTTTGTTGTTATATAAACAGTTTTTTTTTATTGCAGGTTGTTTTTTTGCAGACTGTATGGGACCACTTTGAATACATTTGCTGAATATTGTCTGGCTGTTTATCATTAACTCTTTTGACAGCACAGAGTAATTCTTGGTGTTCTACCAAAGCTTCCTGAAGGATCAGATGTCTGACCCAATCCTGAGGGTCGCTCACACTCTGACGGAGGTCCACAAACATCATCAAAGACTCAGCCGTCAACACACACATTCCTGTGAAGAAACAGAGTGTTCACCAAAGCGAGATGTCAGATACCATCAGGCTGATGGGCCGTGGGCAAACCCTGGATTTCCCATGAGGCCGTGTGGCTGCCGGCGATCCCACACAGACAGGAAGCGCTGAGATATAAGGTTGGGTGGGATCGAGGAAGAGTAAGGTAAATTACCATCACACCAGAGCAACAGCTGGATGGTGAGTTACTTTAATTTAGATCAGAAGATAAATGTTATTTAAGGCTTAGTTGTAAATATTTGTCAAATCATTTAGTTTCAGTCTGAACTTTATTGATTATTGGATATCAGCTACTTTAAAAGATATTAGTGTTTAAAAGGGAGTCTGTCTCACTGCTTATCTGCAGTCAAATAAGTCTCATGATCAACTGATCAATAAAATGAATTACATCTGGAGCAGGAAGTCTAATTTTCCAGAGATTGAAGAGCTACACTCGTCAAGAACAAAGCAGTCTCTTATAGTATTTTCTATAATCAATAACACGTTGCTTTTTGTTGCCCAAAGGGTGGGAAAACAAAGCCGATTCCTTGGAATATCCAGTTATGCAGTATGTGTGTTGCTTTAGATGTGCTCCTATTCTGAACAGCACATGTGGATTGGTATCAAGGGTGAGGAATTCACAGTGTTCTGCTGCATTATGACAAAGTCTGTTACTTCTGTTGTGACATGATATTTTTTCATATTAAAAGATGGAGCATTAAGCTTCAAAGCTCTATTAGCGCCCCTAAGAATTCAGGTAAGTTTTAGCCAAATGAATCAGGAGGTAGGTCAAGCTGTCAGTTTCACTTTCATTTTCAAGCATTCAGCTTCCACATAGAGTATTGTGGAATTAAGAGATATAAGTGGGTCAATACTGTAATATCTGAGTTTTAGTTGCATTGATTCTGTAACATGTGCATTATATACCGTATGACTGATAAAGCTGTGGCACAAATGGATTTTTTAGCATGTCCAAAAAAAAGTGATGACTGCCTGGTTCATATTTTCATCAAATTATACCAGAGAAATGTAAGGCAGACACTCAACATCATGACTGGGGTATGAAGACATAAGCAGCACCTCTTCGCATGGAGGACAGCATTGCTTCTGTTGGCCCAGGAAGGTCTTTCTGATTGGATAGTAGCAGAGGTGGCCTCTTTTTGGCGGGTTCTTCACTTTAGATCCTGAACTGTTACTGAATGAAAAACAGCACTTGGAAGATGGATGAAAAGAAAAATGACAACTTGCAGAGCTTTAAGAACAAACTTTAAAAATAAACGTTGTGTGCAATCTAACATTAACCTTCAGCAGGATGATCCATTCTCGTTCTGACTTGATTGGGCCAGGGTCAGAAAATCTTTCAGTAGTCTGAGAATGCCACTGTGGACTCCCCCGTGAATCTCCTCATCCCTCGTTTGGTTTCTCTTCCTTGTTTACGCTGTCTGGATCTCCCTACAAAAATCCGCTATTACTCACCTGTCTGTCCACCCTTCAACAATCCACTGCCTCACATCTCCTTCTGGAAGAAAACATTAGGAAATCATAACCAACAAGCACCGCTAACCAATTTAAATATTGTTTATTTTATTATCATTTCATTTTGGTTGCTTGCTTAACTATTGAGTGTTAGCAGGCTACCAGCTAAGCTAATGCTTAAGGTCATTGAACAATGTGCTAGAGGTTTGTTTGGGTTGTTTTTTAAAGTTGAGACAAACTATTTTAGTGAGTGGTTTAAAGGGTCCAGTCAGGGGAGCAACTACACTGTAAAAGAAGTAAATAAAATTTACACTGAAGTACTGGCAGCAGGGTTGCCAGCCAGGTAGTGTAATCTTTATGGTAACCTAAATGTAATTCAATTACAGTTTTACTGTAATCCTTTTACAATTTTACTGTAGTATAATTACAGTTTTACTGTAATTATATTTCAGTTTTACTGTGACCTTATTACAATTTTATTGTAATTTTATTCCATTAAAAAATGTCAGTAATTGAACTGACTCTGCATACTTTGTCTATTGCTAGCAGTTGAAGTAGAAATGTTAATATTCAACTTAATGTAACAAACTCGTAATAAATGTCAGTAATTTTTGCAGCTTTAAGGAAATAAAAAAACAGTACTTTTTAAAATAACTTTATTGTGCTGTCAATTTAAAATTGACAAACAGCAGTATAACAAAATATTACATGTTTTAAAACAACAGAAACATTTGCTTTTTATATAAATGACATAAAGTATCACAAGCTGAACACATTATCATCAAAAAAAGATGGCGCCAGTGTTTGCGGCCTTCCGTCTGTCGAGGTCAACTTTGTGTGCGATTGTGCTACTTATTTTGATTGTCGCAGCAAATGTTAACTCTCTACTGTTGTACAGTTACCAAACATTGCTAGACCTTCACCTTCCAGCCAACTTTGTACTGAAAACAACTCACCTCATCTGCACCCCAATTCCACTTCTCCGTCCAAGAAGTGGGCATAGCAGAGGCGCCGGGCGGAAGGTGAAGCTGAAAGCTTTTTTGTGGCATTCTTTGTCTGCCTCTGTTAAAGATTATGGATCGCTGCCTGGATTCCTTTCTCTGCGTTTCCTAAACCCGGCCTGAACCTGGCTGGTGCCTCTCGGCGGCTTGGATGGAATCTTCCAGCGTTGCACTGCTGAGTGCATTTGAACTGGGGATCTCGCAGACACTGTTGTGTGCTGTGGTCTATCGCCCTCCCAAATATAACAAAGATTTTTTTGAATGATTTCTATATGAAGTCCTTATTATGGGTGATTTTAATATACACTCACCGGCCACTTTATTAGGTACACCTTGCTAGTATCGGGTTGGACCCCCTTTTGCCTTCAGAACTGCCTTAATCCTTGGTGGCATAGATTCAACAAGGTACTGGAAACATTCCTCAGAGAGTTTGGTCCATATTGACATGATAGCATCACACAGATGCTGCAGATTTGTCGGCTGCATCCATGATGAGAATCTCTCGTTCCACCACATCCCAAAGGTGCTCTATTGGACTGAGATCTGGTGACTGTGGAGGTCATTTGAGTCCAGTGAACTCATTGTCATGTTCAAGAAACCAGTCTGAGATGATTCGTGCTTTATGACATGGTGGGTTATCCTGCTGGAAGTAACCATCAGAAGATGGATACACTGTGGTCATAAAGGGATGGATATGGTCAGCAACAATACTCAGGTAGGCTGTGGCGTTGACACGATGCTCAATTGGTATTAAGGGGCCCAAAGTGTGCCAAGAAAATATCCCCCACACCCTTACACCACCACCACAGCACTAAAAACATTGTAAAAGTTCATTTGTGTCACAGAAAGTGTAATTATTCACAGTTTACTCACAGCTTTTGCCACTGTGGTCCGCCATGGCTGCCCCTGTTTGACCAAACCGCTTCGACCCGCAATGATCATGGGAAAAGATGGACCGCGAAGGATACTCACAACGCATCCTTCAAATCGGGCAAAAGAAGGACACATTTGTCGGCAGCATCTGACAGACCTTACGTGCCGCACTGTGACGTAATCAGCCCGCAAGTACGCACTTGGAAGGATCCAGCCCCTGAATTAGGACACACCCTCGGCCTGCACATGGATCCTCCTCCTTCCTGTTTATTGACCAATAGGAGAGGAGCTGGAGAGAAGAAGGCAGCCCTCCTCACTTGCATAATGAAGCAGAAATGCATACGGTAAAGGAAAAAGAGTTACGAGGAAATGTCAAAAGAACAAAGGCATGTGTAAGGAAAAGGAAAAACAAAATATATATATTTCTGCTTTTATTTTTAATTTTGTCAGGATCGGTCCTCCATACCCGATGGCATCCATGATGGTTATATATTACAGGCTGTGCTAACAGTGATTTCTAGGCCAAAATATTAAATAACAATTGTATTTGTTTTATGGCCACAGTGTAACTGTTCTGTTGTGGAACCAAATTTAACTGGTTAGCTGTACAAAAATACTGTACAGTATGTACAGTGTATGTGTTGTGTTGCCATCTAGTGGTTAAACAAGATCCACATTAAACATTGCAATGTAACACTATAAAGTTAGCTATCTGACTTTTTTTTAATTAATATTTTACCCATTGAACGGGTCATCTTAGCCATCATCATTTCTCAGGAGGGGCCAACATTTCCACCCCTGAGAAATTTGTCAGGAGCAAATACCTGACAGACTGAACGTTGTAAGTCTGACAAAGATTACATATTCTAACTTTTTGTTAAAAAATTTTAATTATGATTTATAGTTATTAATAATTTCTAAAAGCCAAACCAAACGTATTGTTACACAGCAATACATTTGCATCACTAAGCTTTTCAAACTTTTAGGTGTCTGTAACTGTTACCTGCATCAGGGTCTCAAACCTAACATACCCTGCTACTCAGTAAAGAAAGGTGTTGGACCATTTACCCAGCCCAACACAGGTCCAATTCTTTAGGTCCAGTTTCTACCAATCTAATTCATTCCAGTGCAGTTCAGTCCTAATAAAGAGGGCAGTAATGCCCCATGTTATACACACACAAAAAAATCAAAACAACTCCATAAAATTGGTTTTTAAGAATGTCCCTTTGCCTTCCTCCATTCCCCATTCAATAAAACAAAGTTTGCCAAGACCAAATACCGTAAGACAGCCCAAAATACCGTAAGACAGCCCACACCATGATGCTCCCACCTTGTTACTGGAACTAAAGCATTCAATGACCAAGTTCACCACACAACGTGACAGTATGACACTACCAGAAAATGGACCAAGCAAACAGGAGGGCAGCAGAAGCTCTGTGGTGCATTCAGCAGCAGCTGGGGGAGACGGAGCAGTTATATGAAGATGTTAAGATCCTGCCTTTTCCACTGTTGCAGGAGGAGATGCAAAAGGCCTTTTGTGGTTTCAGACTAGTGCTCACACCACCAGGGTACGGCCTGCGATGGTATGCCTCCTCTCTGCCTCCTCGTTGTGGTCCATCAGTCTGACAAAGAGGACAAAAGGCAGGGTCAGAAGGGTTCTTCGCCACAACAAACTCAGAATGTGTTGTTGCACCAGTCGGGTGCACCCGATCTCCAGGAGCTGGAACACCACTTGGTGGAACTCAGGCTTTACGTTCTAGAAGTGGACCCTGTGGGCAGGTCGCCTCCACTCCTTCTCTGGGGGGTCTGGCCGATACCTCTACTGGGCCAAGTGACCTCAAGTTCTCTGACCCTGCTCCATGCCAGTTCAAGGTCGCTGAGCCTGCTCCTTGCAAATTGAAAGCACCATAGCTACGGCAAGCTGCCTCCAAACACCAGTACCTGCTCCTCGCTTCAAGCTGCTGCATGTTCCTGCTCCAAAGCTCCTCCGTGTTACTGTTCCAAAGCTCCTCTATGGGTCCCAGGATTCAGAGCTCCTCCATGGGTCCCAGTCTCCAGAGCCCATGTGCTGGCCTCCACTGTTCCTGCGTCGCTATTGCCAGCATCCTGGCAAGGATTTTGTGAGTTTTTCATGCACTGCCAAAGGCCTCCAAGGTTCCTGCATCACCACCGCCGGCCATCTGGCCAGGTTTTCCGTGGATTTTTCATGCATCACTGCTGCCTTCCAGAACTCTGTGCCTTCTCGGGATGATCTCACGGTTGCCTGCCTGAACTTTGGGTTTTTGTTTTGTTTCATTGCCCTCCTTCAGAGGCCCCCTCCGCCTGCCCGGTTCTGGTTGTTTTAATTTTTTTCATGGACTCATGGGCACATCTGGTATCCGCCCTTGAGGGAGGGGTAATGTCATGGTCCACACCTGTTTGTGTCTCTGTTGATTCCACTGTCCTGTTTTTCATGTAGTTCTTTTCACCTTAGCATATTTTAGTTCTTGTTTTCTGTCTCTTCACGGTTGGGATATCTGTTGCCATTGCTGTTGCCATCTCCCAGATTCCTGTGTTTCCTCTGTTAGTAAGTGTTTATTAAATGGTATCCATCCACCATGCTCCTGCCGATGTCCTTTTGCTGCTTTGGTCCTGCTTAACCGTAAATCATGACATTGCATATGTTTCACATTGAATCTCAAGTTCAGTGTCCCTTGGGCATCATGTCCTGTGTCTTCGCTCCAAATCCAGGATCTGCATATGACAAGTTTTTCAAGAAATCGTGTGGGGTTGCTGTCCTACAGACTAATTATGACCATTGTTGATGTGGACTTATGTATTATGTTTTTGCACCGTTTCTTTTTCCTCTCGGGACAGAAAAGTTTTTCTGCCCTGCTGACCTCAAATGGTTTGCAGTGTGGATTAAAAATAGCTCAACTTCTTTTCTTGTCTTTTTTGGAAATGCTTTTCATCATTTTATCTCTGAAGATTACCTTAACATTGTTAGATATAAAGACTTGAGTAAGTGACTCATCACCTGGTTGCTTTTTATTGTGTCGGCTGTAAAAAACCTGAAAGTGCAGGCACATTTTTTCAGTGCTGCTGAGCTCATTTGTGAGTTAAGGAACAGTTTACAGCTCTGAACATCTGCTTTTGAAGTGCTTCAGTGGAAAAGGAACATTTTGGTTTAAACTCATTCATTGCACAATAATATAAACACACTGTCAGATGTTACACTGTAACCCAACACCTGCACAGGTCCCAGCTGCTCTGAGATCTATATACAGGTCGGGGAATGTGATGAAGTTTGATGCTCAAAAGAAAAATCAAGGCTTTTATTTTGGAGGGGCTGCTTTTACTGAGCAAGCATCAGTCAATCCACAGTTCCATGTGATGTTCAATATTTTTAGGTGTTTTTGCAGGAACCACATGCTCAGTCTGGCCATCTGTGCATGTGTGTGTGTTTGTTTTGGTGTCTTTGGATCACATGTGCGCTGCTCAGATGGTCTGTCTAGACGTGAGTGTGTTCAGGGCGTGTTTAGCCAAGATCAAACACTCACATACATTCTTTATATCAGATGAAGCATCATTAAAGAGATTATCAGGAGCAGACCACGTTATCACCGCTGCAGACCCGGACGACAGACTCTGGTTTCAGTTCTATCTCATCCAGCAGCTGAACCTCTAGGAGCATCTCAAAGTTCTTCAATGGGTCTAAGTCTCAGCCTCGCCTGACCTGTCAGACGGGCTGTTCTTGGAGACGTCCAACCTTACCTCGAGTCGGCCCACACTGATGTCGTCCCGCCCACACACAGTGCACCATAACACGCAAACACACACAGCACACACACAGCGTGACAACACACACGTGTGAGCCATGAGTAATTGTCTGAATCACACTGAGAAAGGCGGAGAAAGAAAGTGTTCTTGTGCTCTCTGCATGTGATGTTTGTGACTCGCTGTTCCACTCACTCTGAGGAGAATGAAAAACTTCAGAAATGATCTTCTGGTGATTCACTCATAGAGTTTTAGTGTCAGTTAACCATTCTGGAGGAGACTGAGAACCCGCCTACCTGCAGAGCTCAGGGAAAATAGCAGATCCCATCCTGCTCAGGCATGTTCTCCAACATGCTGATCAGAAACCACAAAACCGTCATCATTTCTGGCCTGCTCTTATTCATTTCCATGAGCTGCAGATTTGAATACACCTGGAGATGCATCCCTGTGGCGTCCACATGACCATGACCTGAATCATCTTGAACCGCTCTGCAGCTGGAGACCATCTCTGTAACTCTACAACTTATTTTCAGTCAGTGAAACACCTGTAACCCATTACAGCTGCAGAACAAAAACACTGCAGCAGGTCTGACTGATAGCTGACCATCTCTGCTCCTCTACACACACAAAACTACCCATAATTATGAGACATCTTTTCTCAAAGGAACAATTTTCTTTTTGCTGCATTGACACCTTCAGAGGTATGGAGTTGTTTCATTCAGGAAGCCAGTCCAGTCTATGCCCTGATGAGACAAAGGGATCAAGAACTCAAGAAGTGAATACTGGGGTACAGTCATGCAGAGAGGGGGTCCCCTGGAGCCTTGTGTCAATAGGAGCTGAAGATGGATGAAGGGCATCATCTACAAACGATGCTGGAAGCAGCAGAGTCAGGTCAGCATCCCTGAAAGGAGACTGAGAAGATGGAAGAAGATCAAACACGTTGGGCCAGAGTGAGGCCAAAGTGGCGCCAGAGTGGGACTAAAGTGGGGCCAGAGTGGGGTCCGGGTGGGGCCAGAGTGGGGCCAAAGTGGCGCCAGAGTGGGGCCAGAGTGGGGTCCGGGTGGGGCCAGAGTGGGGCCAAAGTGGGGCCTGAGTGGGGCCAGAGTGGGACCAAAGTGGGGCCAGAGTGGGGCCAAAGTGGGGCCAGAGTGGGACCAAAGTGGGGCCAGAGTGGAGCCAAAATGGCGCCAGAGTGGGGCTAGAGTGGGACACTGTGAGTTAAAGCTGTGACTGAGGTAATGCTGGTTGACTACAGTTTCAGGAACTAAATACAGGTTCCATAAGAAAACTGTGATCATAATTGGAAAAACCAAACTGTCTCATTTGTCTGTAAACTGTTAAATATAAAGTTTTCATTCAAAATTAATGTACCAACAAAGAAGATTAAAAGACTGCATTTCATTGTTGGATTTCTTTCCTGTTTAGCTGATTATACTCCATGTGGGTCCCAAACATCTCCCTGAGGAGATGTTTTCAAATCTGAGTTGTATTTCAACAGTTGGCAGACAGAGGCTTTCTGTAACCAAGGTAAAAAAATATTGTAGGCTCTGAGCAAAGTCTCACCTGCAGGATGAAAATAGTTGCTCATCTCCTGTAAACATGATGACGTTTGTTGTGTCTGACCTGAGATGACGGGTTGACGGTCCGATGAAGCAGCAGATGATCCGAGGACACGCCTCCAGACGGCCTGTTAGTCATGGCTCGTGTCTGAGGGGGATTTCTGTGTCACACCCTCACAATGAAGTCTGGGGGGAATCCTTGTGATGTAACACAGGCTGTTCAGACACTCAGCGGGTGAAGCAAGATGACAGCGGCTCCTGAAATAAATCTGTTTTAAACTGGTGGACGTGCTGCGACCTGAAGCTTTGCAGAGACTACTGAATGTTACCTTACAGCAGGCCACGCCTTTGTTTGTTGCGACCTATTAACCAGGAGGAGATCGCTGATTCGCTCAGGTGCCGTCTATAAATGGCTCTAACCCTTGGCTAAATTTTAGGCCACTGAAGGTTGCAAAGACCAGAACCAAGACGTTAAAATGTGAGGACATGTTTTCACGTCTTTTAGTCTCAGTTTGGAGTCGGGCTGCAGAGATCTGAAATTGCTGGTGTGAAAACAAAACGTTGTAAATCAGATGTTTGACTTGGATTTGGCCACTAACACCTTTAGAGTTCTATAAATGTTGATTTATCCACTACCAGAACCATAAATACTGAGTTAAACTGGGTACCAGTCAGAATCAGTCCAACATTTTATTTCACAAAGACCAAACTGGGAGATGTTCAAGTCTGCTGGGAACAGTGGGCCTTATAGGTGTGAACAGCAGAGTGTCATCTGCATACTGATGGTTATGAACATCATGGTTCTGAATGAGCAGGCCAATAGGAAACATGTTAATGTATTAAATAAGGAACACACAGGTTCCTGATGTGCACAGACACATAAACGAGCCTTACATGAGGAACTGTTTTTCCAGAGTGATGTGGTGGTTCTGTTAGACCTGAATGAATATAATAAATTCAGAGCTGAGTCGGTGATACTGACCGAGAACCTCAGACGAAGTAAGACATTTCTGTATGTTTTGGGCTCTCTGCGGTCTAATTATGAGTTCACCAGTTACCATGACGATAATGATGGCGTAGGGGTGGAGCTGCCCTCCTTCTCTCTCAGCCTATTATTCTGTCTGAACAGTCAATATAGCCCACTGGTGCCACAACATCCTGAAAACCAACAAAACCATAATGATGTGGATCTGTAGTTCTGTTCTGCTCCACAGAAGAGATATTAAACACAATTCCCATCCCTGCCCACAAAATGTCTAGTTCCAGATTAACTGCAGAGAATCTAAGGGTTGGTGGGTGATCTTTCTTTTTCATCCAAAGTAGAAAACTCTTCTTGTTCCTGTCTGCAAAGACTGAGTCATTAAGCTTTATTAAGATCTAAGCATCTAATCTGAGGTCTGGGCTTTGTGTTTATGTCAGAAATTAGCAACAAAACATTGTTTGAATTTTGTTCTTGATTTACCTGAAGAGCTGAAAAAAGTTGTTCACAATGAGAAGATGAAGAAGCCTGGTTCTGTCATGGGATGTTGTGGTTTGTTTGGACGAAAGTGCAGATGCACACTTGGGAGCAGCATGTTGAGTTGAAAGGTTTGTTGAATAATAATAATAATAATAATAAAAATCACTTACATGGGTGTGCTAGAACAAGAACATAGAGCCAGGTAGCGACAGGGGAGAAAACAGAAAGAACCAGCGGGGAACAATACAAACCAACAAGCTTATCAGAATCAGAATCAACTTTATTGCCAGGTTCGTACATACAAACAAGGAATTTGACTCCGGTACACTTTGCTCTTTTGTTCTGTTTTTACATTACAGAATATACATATTTACAATGTACACATATATAATAAAAAAGGTGCATTTGCAACATCTGTATGCTGTTGTTTTGTACTCTATTAAATGTTCATCAGAGAAACAGCCTGGGGGAAGAAACTGTCTCTGTGGCGGCTGGTTTTAGTAAACAGTGCTCTGTAGCGCCACCTGAAGGTAAAGCTCTGAACAGTTTATGTGCAGGGTGTGTGGGGTCTGCAGAGATTTTAGCAGCTCTTTTCTTGACCCTTGACCTGTATAAGTCCTGGATGGAGGGAAGGTCAGCTCTGATTATTCTCTCTGCAGTCCTAATTATTTGTTGCAGTCTGGACCTGTCCTGTTTGGTGGATGATCCAAACCACACTGAGATGGATGAAGACAGGACAGACTGAATGATGGCAGTGGAGAAGATGACCAGCAGCTCCTGTGGAAGGTTGAACTTCTTGAGTTGCCTCAGGAAGTACAGTCTCTGCTGGGCCTTCTTTCGAACAGTGTCTATGTGTGAAGACCATCTCAGGTCCTCAGAGTCAGAGATGGTGGTTCCTAAGAACCTGAAGTGGTCCACGGCCGATACAGTGTTGTTGAGGATGGTGAGGGGGGTGTATGGGGTTGGTGTTCTCCGAAAGTCCACCACCATTTCCACAGTCTTGAGTGGGTTGAGTTCAAGGTAGTTCTGACTGCACCAGTGTACCAGCCGATCCACACAGCAAATTCATCAGTGTTAAAATGCTGGTGTTAGGCTTTTTCAGAGTGAAGTGTTGATGTATTGGTGTTGATTTTGGTAGTATCAACTCTCCACTAATGAAACATAAGTGTTGGTGTCAAATCACGGAGTTGACGGTAATTAACACTAATGAGTGACACTTTGAACATCCGGGTACTTGGACAGGTACCCCCCGTGAAGGAATTTGTCAGCAGCTATTTTCTCACACTCACATGGAACATGAGAAGGAGAGACTGGTGAGTAAAATTTCACAAATTAGTCATCGTGCCATTGCTACTTTTATTAAAATGTGTTTACGCTGACTCGTTGTTTCTAAATTTGGGGACAGATTAAAATGTATTGGCATTTATAACACGTTTTCGTCGCCGTTTTTTGCTAACTTTAAGCAGACCTGCCCGAATGTTAGCATTTATTTCATGTCGTGTTAAGACATCGTGGGTTAACGTCAAACTAAATTCCTCTCTAAAATATAGTTTTGAACAATTTAGGTTAAGTAGCCAAATATTTTTAAATGTTTTTTCTAAACGTCCTCGGTCGTGTAGCGGGTGTTAGGGTTAATATTTAACACTGTAAGAGTTTATTAAGCAACACTGCCAAGTGTTAATAATTTTAACTAAATAAAAAGTGTTAATGTAACACTTTGCCAGTGGTTCCCATATAAACCCTGGGAAAGTGTTCATTTTAACTCTGAGGGTGTTAAATTTGCGATTTCAGATTTGCTGTGCACCTGCTGTCTGTATGCAGACTCATCACTGTCCTGGATCAGTCCAATGACAGTGGTGTCGTCTGCAAACTTAAGGAGTTTCACGGACGAGTCCGATGAGGTGCAGTCATTTGTGTACAGAGAGAAGAGGAGTGGGGATAGAACACACCCCTGGGGGGCACCAGTACTTATTGATCTGGATCAGGAGAAGATGCTCCCTAGTCTCACCTGCTGTTGTCGGTCCGTCAGGAAGCTGTTGATCCACTGACAGGTGGAGGCTGGGACGTTGAGCTGGGTGAGCTTCTGGTGGAGGATGTCTGGTATGATGGTGTTGAAGGCCGAGCTGAAGTCTACAAACAGGATCCTGGCGTACGTCCCTGGGTGGTCGAGGTGTTGCAGGATGAAGTGTAGACCTAAGTTAACAGCATCATCTGCTGACCTGTGAACTCGGTAAGCAAACTGCAGGGGGTCCAGCAGGGGGCCTGTGATGTCTTTCAGGTGCTTCAACACCAGCCGCTCAAAGGATTTCATGACCACAGACGTCAGGGCTACAGGCCTGTAGTCATTTAATCCTACGATGGTGGGTTTCTTAGGAACCGGGATGATGGTGGATCGTTTGAGGCAGGAGGGGACCTCACATTTCTCCAGTGACTTGTTGAAGATCCTTGTGAAGATCGGAGTGAGTTGATGTGCGCGGCTTTCAGGCATGATGGGGAGACGTTATCAGGTCCTCCAGCTTTCTTTGTTTTCATGCGCTGAAAGAGCCTGTTTACATCTTCCTCTGAGATCTTTAGTGCAGACAGAAGATCTGAAGGTAGGGGGTTGGTAGCTTTATGGGAGGAACTTGTTCCTGAATGGGATGTAGAGGAGATGATTTGAGGTGTGAATGGCTTCTTGTCATGTCTGCAGTAGAAGCCATTCAGACGGTTGGCCAGGAGACGACTCTGTTCAGGATGGGTGGAGGGGCTCCTATAGACAGTCAGGTTTCTCAGACCAGTCCATACAGCTGAAGTGTCACCAGTAGAAAGGATGTTCTTCAGCTTCTCACTATAGCTTCTCTTAGCTGCTTTGATCTCCTTTGTTAGTCTGTTCCTGGCCTGCCTGTACCGCGCCCAATCTCCACTGCTGTGAGCTTCTTCCTTTTCCCTGCGCAGATTCCTGAGGTGTGGAGTAAACCATGGCTTATTGTTCCCAAAGGTGCAGAAGGTCTTGGACTGCACACACATGTCCTCACAGAAACTGATGTATGATGTCACCACATCAGTTAGTTGGTTTAGGTCAGTGGCTGAAGTTTCAAAAACAGTCCAGTCTGTGCATTCAAAGCAGGCCTGTAGCATCTGCTTTGATTCCTCAGTCCACTTCTTAACAGTGTGAACCTTGGGTTTGGAAGCTCTTAGTCTCTGTCTGTAGGTTGGGATGAGGTGGATTAGATAATGATCTGAAAAACCCAGAGCAGCCCTGGTAACAGCATGATATGAGTCCTTTAAAGCTGTGTAACAATGGTCCAGTGTGTTTTTGTCTCTGGTGGGACACTTAATATGCTGTCTGTATTTGGGGAGTTCATGGGAGAGGTTTGCTCTGCTAAAATCTCCCAGTATTATGATGAAAGAGTTCGTGTATTATTTCTCCAGGTCTGTAATCATCTCAGCAAGATGTTTTTCAGCAGCAGAAGTTCAGCCATGAGGTGGAAAATATGAGCCGATTATTATAAACGAGGAAAACTCTCTCGGTGAATAAAACGGTTTACAGATTATGGAAAATGACTCCAGATCAGGACTACATGTTTTTCCAGGACTTTTACGTCTCTGCACCAACCTTCATTTATATAAAAGCAGATTCCACCTCCTCTCTTCTTCCCCGATAGCTCCACGCTGCGATCCGCTCTGAGCAGCTGGAAGTCCAGCATCAGCAGTGCTCGGTCCGGGATGTTTTCATTCAGCCATGTCTCAATGAAGCAGAGAACCGCTGATCCACGAAGGTCTGAGTTTTTACCGGTGAGAAGAAGCAGCTCGTCCATCTTGTTGTTGAGAGAGCGGACATTTGCCAGGTGGATTGAAGGCAGTGGTGTGCGAAGTCCTCTTTTGCGGAGCTTTACCAGCACGCTTTCCCCTTCAACGTTTTCGGCGCAGAATCCCATATAGAGCCGCAGCTCCCCTTGTCAGAAGCTCAGTGAACCTCGGATCGATGAAAGATGGTGAAAAAAACCCAAGAGAGGACTCTCTGATGTTGAGAAGTTCTTCTCTACTGAATGAGAACACAGAACTGTGGCTGGAAAAACATAAAAACACACAAAATACAAACACAAAGAGAGAGCGAAGCTCCGAGGCGGCCATCGTCGGCGCCATCTTGGTTTAATAATAGAGAGAGGTGGAGTATGAACCAATGAAACAGGGAGGCAGGTAATCAGAGCTGAACAGGCTGCAGGGAACTGAGTGGAAATGTGTCAAATTAAACTAATGAGCAGAGGGAAAGCAGGGAAAGCAGGGACACGAGGAACTGACCACAAAACAAGGAAACTAAATAATAAAACCAAGGGAAAAAACAAACCTATAAGAGAATACAAACAAACAGAAGTAATCTAATGACCTGGATTAAAAGAAAAGACCTGGTTGAAAAAAGTGAACAAAAACACAACATTGACTGAGAAGGAAATAAACAAAACACAAACTCAAAACACTAACACTGGCAGATCATGACAGGTTCTGTTTTGGGGACTCATCTAGAACTTCTGGACCTGAAGGTGCAAAGGATTCTGCAAAGTACTGCCCAGAACTCGAAAAAGAAAAAGCATTCCGAGCGGCGGGCGCAGCAGAGTGACATCAGCAGCGACTCTTCCTCAGCTCCCTGCTGACCGAGCTACCCATCTTGTTCTGTAGGGGGCGCTGTGCACGTCTGCATTGCATTACATTGCAAATGTGCCGAAAAACTGGTTGAATTGCAGCAGGGCCGAGCTCAATTTGTGGCAGTGGCAGGAAGAACTGGTAGTTCCGGTGCCACCGAAGCTGCCACCGGAACTGCCACAGCCTGCCGCAGTGTGGCAGGGGATGCCAGAAGGTGCCAGACTGGCCGTAAAAGCTTGCCAATGCAGTTGCCACTGTTTTTGTGGAAGCTAATGCTGATTATCAGCAAATGGGTTGTCATTATTGTTATAGCCTGTTACCTTTAAATAATGATTTCATTATTGATTATTATTTAATAAACAGCTTTAGACCCATAACATAAGGTGATTGTATTTACTTGACATGGAAAATAAATAGCACTATGTGTTTGTGTGACGTGTTGAAAGGATGACGAAGATTTATTGCACAAACAGCCAGTTTATTATAGAGCGGCTACTCTGAATCGTCACTCACAGAAAATTATAAATAAATGCTTAAAAACACGCTGGATGTCCCAGGTCATAAGGCTGCCACGAGGATGCCACAGCCTGCCACCGGAACTACCAGTTCTTCCTGCTACTGCCACAAACTGAGCTCGGTCCTGCTGCAATTCAATCAATTTCTCGGCACGTTTGCAATGTAATGCAATGCAGACGTGCACAGCGCCCCCTACCGAACAAGATGGGTAGCTCGGTCAGCAGGGAGCTGAGGAAGAACGGCTGCTGACGTCACTCTTCTGCGCCCGCAGCTCGGAATGCTTTTTCATTTTCTAGTTCTGGGCAGAACTTTGCGGGCAGACCACGAAAACGAAAAAGCAATGTCTGCTTTGTTTTCTTTTTGATTATGGCATAAAATGTGCAGTCATGAAGAAGAAAATGCAAATAGGATGATTGATTACTAATTTTATTTATGGGTCAAATAATGCAGCCGCATTCTTAAAATGAAAAAGCATTTTTGAAAATGATTTGCTTCCATATGTTTCCGCCAACAATGGACCTCGCAGATGAGCATCAGGCTAGCTCCATGGACCTCTTAACGTTCCTGTCTTGGGAGGCGGAGAAGTCACTGCACCGTTCTGCGGGGCTGTCAGTGCCGCAGTCAGCTTATGATGGATCCAGGTTGGCGATTCAATGTCCGGGGACAGGTCCCCATCGTCGCCATTCTCCGCATGCTCCCCTGGCTGCGCATTTTGGCCCAGCAGTGAAGCCCTCGCCCTCTTCTCGCTACAAGAGACATCGGCGCGGAGCGCCTTCCTGTGGTTCGGCTGGCGAGGAGGTGGTTTCCCTGCCAGCCTATGTGAGGGCTGCGGCAAGTAAGCCCGCATCTTCGCCTGCCACAGCACGGTCTGCCAGGCTCGCTGCACCTCCACCCATGCCATCTGTGCTCGCTCCAGCCCGGTGTTCTGAGGCAACACCTGACGAGCTGGAGCAGCGCTTGAGGTTCTATGCACGCCAAATAAAGAGCCTCAGGACGACTAGTCTCCTGTATTCCTCTCCTGAGCTGATGGAGAGGATAAGGCAGATAGAGATGGATTATGAGACTACAGTAACGCAGTTTTACTGCCGTCCACCTCCTTCCATACCAGGACTCCAGAGCGCTGCTGCAGAGCAGCCCACATCAGGTCCACCGCCAGGTCTACAGCCAGACACACCACAGCCTGGGATGACGCCTGACCCTAAGTCAGCCTCAACCCCCTCCACACGGCGCAGAGGACGTCGTAAGAGGGACGCCCTGGCTCAAGTCATTGGGGGCCCCGGCGACGCCTCTGCTCACGCCACTGAGGGTCTCGGCGACGCCTCTGCTCACGCCACTGAGGGTCTCCCCGACGCCTCAGCCCCTGCTCACGTCACTGAGGGTCTCGGCGACGTCTTAGCTCCTGCTCACGTCACTGAGGGTCTCGGCGACGTCTTAGCTCCTGCTCACGTCACTGAGGATCTCGGCGACGTCTTAGCTCCTGCTCACGTCACTGAGGGTCTCCCCGACGCCTCAGCCTCTGCTCACGTCACTGAGGGTCTACCCGACGCCTCAGCCTCTGCTCACGTAACTGAGGGTCTCGGCAACGTCTCAGCTCCTGCTCACGTCACTGAGGGTCTTGGCGACACCTTAGCTTCTGCTCACGTCACTGAGGGTCTCCCCGACGCCTCAGCCCCTGCTCACGTCACTGAGGGTCTTGGCGACACCTCAGCTTCTGCTCACGTCACTGAGGGTCTTGGCGACGCCTCAGCCTCTGCTCACGTCACTGAGGGTCTACCCGACGCCTCAGCCTCTGCTCATGTAACTGAGGGTCTCGGCAACGTCTCAGCTCCTGCTCACGTCACTGAGGGTCTTGGCGACACCTTAGCTTCTGCTCACGTCACTGAGGGTCTCCCCGACGCCTCAGCCCCTGCTCACGTCACTGAGGGTCTTGGCGACACCTCAGCTTCTGCTCACGTCACTGAGGGTCTCGGCGACGCCTCAGCCTCTGCTCACGTCACTGAGGGTCTCGGCGACGCCTCAGCCTCTGCTCACGTCACTGAGGGTCTCGGCGACGCCTCAGCCTCTGCTCACGTCACTGAGGGTCTCCCCGACGCCTCAGCCCCTGCTCACGTCACTGAGGGTCTTGGCGACACCTTAGCTTCTGCTCACGTCACTGAGGGTCTCCCCGACGCCTCAGCCCCTGCTCACGTCACTGAGGGTCTTGGCGACACCTCAGCTTCTGCTCACGTCACTGAGGGTCTCGGCGACGCCTCAGCCTCTGCTCACGTCACTGAGGGTCTCGGCGACGCCTCAGCCCCTGCTCACGTCACTGAGGGTCTTGGCGACACCTCAGCTTCTGCTCACGTCACTGAGGGTCTCCCCGACGCCTCAGCCTCTGCTCACGTCACTGAGGGTCTCCCCGACGCCTCAGCCTCTGCTTACGTCACTGAGGGTCTCGGCGACGCCTCAGCCTCTGCTCACGTCACTGAGGGTCTCGGCGACGCCTCAGCCTCTGCTCACGTCACTGAGGGTCTCGGCGACGCCTCAGCCTCTGCTCACGTCACTGAGGGTCCCTCCTAGTCTGCAGGGGTTCAAGGAGCAACTTGTCCTCATTCTGGCTTCCGAACCCTGCGACGAGAGGTTCGAGGAGGAAGCACAGCTGAACCCTGTTCCTGAGGGGTTTAAGAAACATTTTGTCCTTGTTCTGGCCTTTGAACCCAAAGACGAGGGTTCGCCAGACTCTGCTTCTGCCTCTGAGGGTTCTCCAGGCTCTGCTTCAGCCTCTGAGGGTTCGCCAGGCTCCACGCCTCCGGAGTTCCACAGAGTTTCTGGGGTCCTCTACACTGCTCGGTCGGCCTCCTGACCAACCTGCAGGTTCCTGTCGCAGGCCGCCATGGTCTCTACGCTTGTGTCGGCCTCCACGTCTTTGTCGCAGGTCTCCACGGCTTCGCCGCCGACCGCCCAGAACTCTGTGGTGCAGGTCTGATCGCCCGCCTGAACTCTGTGCCTTGTTGGCGTCATGTATCCGCCCTTAAGGTGGGGAGGGTTCTGTTATGATTTAGGGTTGTTTGGTTTTTGGTTTCGGGTTTTTTCTTTTTTGTTTTTCACAGTTCAACTTTTGAATCATGTTTCTGTTTATTTTCCTGGTCATGCTTTAGTTTTGTCGTCTTGTTCATGTTTTGTCTAGTTTGGATATTGGATCTGGTTATGCTTTTGTTTCATGTTTTTTCTAGTTTCTGTTAGTTTGTGTTCAAGAGTCTGTTTTGCTCCAGCCACGTTTTGTTCTGTTAATTCGGATCACCTGCACCTATTAATCTGTCTTCTTGTTTCACCTGGTCACACTCCATAAATACACACCTGTTCTGTCAATTATCGCGGAAACATTTCTCAGATCATGTCATGCCATGCCTGCCCGTTTGTTGTTTTGTTCCTGCCTCCTGCTGTGAGTGAGTTTTTGTTATTAAACCTTTTTCACTTACCATCACGCTGCCTGCTCGTCTGCATTCTGGGGTCCTATATCTCGCAAACCATAACAGATCATAAAATGAAGATAATAATGGAGAACCATGAGCATCCTCTTCATCAGATTGTCGTACAACATCAGAGTGTCTTCAGTCAGAAGCTTCTCTGATAGACTGTGATACTGACCGCTGCAGGAGATCATTCCTGTCCACAGTCATCAGCATCTACAACGACTCTTTGAAGAAACTTGGATGAAATGAGCTACAACAAAATCAAATTTTCTGTTGGGATTAAAAAAGCGTTTTTATACCAAATTGAACTGATTTGTTGAAAACGTCCCAGATGTTTCTACGTAGCTGCCAGTACTTTGCTGGAATCTTCTCACCTGTTCACAGGAAAACCCCAGTGCTGGGATTAATAAAATTTCAGATGATCCATCACTTTGCTGCTGATGGATCATCTGACTAGGGGAGCAGAAATAGTTCCTTCATATGAGAACACACAGCATGAGAAGGAACACTATAGAGACACTGTGGAGCTTCTGGATTCTTCATGAAGGAAACCCATAAAAAACAAAGCTTTGTTGATCTTCATGTTGCTTGCCTCAGAACTGGTTTTAAAAAGCTGAAAGCTGTTGATAAAGTTCTGTCAGAGCACTGATGCTGTCAGAAACCTGTTACACAAGCTTCACTCTGGATGAAGACCTCTACGCCTTCCCCAACTTCATGACCCATCAGAACATGACCACATCAGTATTGGAAAACTCAAGAACCTGAAACATTAGGTTACTTCTGCACCCTTAACACATGCTATCCCTCAGCAGCACCTTCTCACATTGTTCTGACCCTTACCTCAGAATCACACCACCCCGTGACCCACAAGCCAGACTCTTTCAGGTTATGCCAAGTAGTGCCAACACTGGTGCCAAGATGCTCTGGATAATGCTCAAGACCAGGACCTGCTTCCATCACTCAGCAGGGACCTCTTGTAGCATATCAGCAGCATAACAGAATGGAGGAGAAAGTCCTCTCTGTGCAGAAGCTCCATGATGAGACCAGGTGCTTCTTGCTTTTGGTGAATTTAACAGCTGAGGGTGGTGCAGTTTTTATGGGTGCATGGAGAGCGTGGACTGGTTGCTGCAGTCACATAGAGAAAGCCCGGCCCAACTTATTCTTTTACAGGGAAATCCGTGATGTGCAAAGCTGCACTACCAGGAGGAACGTAACAACTTCCTGTCAGCGTGGTGTCTGTGTTATGGAGATGTTGCCTTGGTGTGAGGGAAGTAAGTCAAACAACCAAATTGTCAGCATCCAGGTCACAGCAATGTTCATGGACCCCAATTCATGTATGTCCAAAACCATTAGGGAAAGCGTATCATGCATAATGAGGAGAACTCTGTGCTTCTGCAGAACTCTTCTAAATCATAACTGGATCTTCATGTAGTGTAGAGACAGCTGTAGAGATTTATTTTTTAATGTGTCCTTTAAGGCATACCTTATGGAGCAAATGGTTGCCTACATGCGCCAGGGCAGTTTTACTCTACAAAAAGAATATCTCCGGATAGTATCCTAACTGGGTCATGAACTTTTATTAATTCCAGCTTCACATTCCAGATTAATTATTCCAGATTCAATCCAGCATCAGAGTGGGCCACATTTGTGTTATAGTAACCTGTGTGTGTGTGTGTGTGTGTGTGCGTGTGTGTTGTGTGTGTGTGTGCGTGTGTGTGTGTGTGTGTGTGTGTGTGTGTGTGTGTGTGTGTGTGTGTGTGTGTGTGTGTGTGTGTGTGTGTGTGTGTGTGTGTGTGTGTGTGTGTGTGTGTGTTGTGTGTGTGTGTGTGTGTGGTGTGTGTGTGTGTGTTGTGTGTGTGTGTGTGTGTGTGTGTGTGTGTGGTGTGTGTGGTGTGTGCGTGTGTGTGTGTGTGTGTGTGTGTGTGTGTGTGTGTGTGTGTGTGTGTGTGTGTGTGTGTGTGTGTGTGTGTGTGTGTGTGTGTGTGTGTGTGTGGTGTGTGTGTGTGTGTGTGTGTGTGTGTGTGTGTGTGTGTGTGTGTGTTGTGTTTGTGTGTGTGTGCGTGTGTGTGTGTGTGTGTGTGTGTGTGTGTGTGTGTGTGTGTGTGTGTGTGTGTGTGTGTTGTGTGTGTGTGCGTGTGTGTGTGTGTGTGTGTGTGTGGTGGTCAGATGGCATGTCTGTAAAAAGTGTTTGTGTAGAGTGGGTGTTCGTGAGTGAGAGTTTGTCACCTGGAAGTGTACATTTATGTGTGGCAGGAATGGTAGAAGGCATGCAATCTACTGCACCTGAGAGCAGCAAAGGACAATTAGATCCACCTCCAGAAGGCAGCAGCAATCCTAGGCAGCCAGACATAAAGCTTTACCCCAGGGCAGCCATACCCCCCTGCACAGAAGTAGTTAGCCAGCAAGTCACAAGAACCCCCCAGGCCAAAGAGACACAGCGCACGACCCACCAACACTGCCATCCCCAGCCATGAAGGCCAAGCCCAGGAACCGGTCTCTCAGGCAGCCCAGGGTTTGTACCAACCTCTGGCAGCAAGACTGCCCGGCACCAAGCAGGGGAGAGCCCCCAGAGCTTCCAACACTTTGGGCAGGCATCAGCTCACCGCAGCAGACAGAACCCAGAGGGACCAAGGCAGGAGGGACACGTTGTATTTCATCTTGGGTGAACAGTTACTGAGAGATGGTATGCCCACTCGAGCCCAGCGCAGCCCCCGCGGTTGTCAACCAGCCCAACACACCTCTGGCAGCCACAGGCCACCAGACGGGGGCTCCACCACTCTGGAAAATGGCCCGAGCACCCATACAAACAACACTCCACACAGGCTTCTTCTGGGCCCCTCTATGGCACCTTTAGAGATTAGATGTTTCCAAGGTTCCTGTATGAACAGCAGCAAACTGTAAGAAACAATAAACCAACTAGTCTGACATGAACATAGATTCTTCCAGGCTGAACCATCAGTTTGCTGAGGTCCAGCAGGGTCTTCTTATTAGAAGCAGTTGTGTCTGTAACTGAGCTCCTCTGGAGGAGAAATTAAACCTGGATTTACAAAGTTAATCTTTAAAGTGTAGCTGGCACATGTCAGAACGATTCACCTCATATTCAGATCCATCTGGAACATGAACCTCCTGATAAGCAGCTGTTTACAGCCAACTATGACCTCAGCGGGTCTTCAGTTGACATCTAAGAACAGTGCACATGTTTCCTGTTACAGACCGGCTGCTCTGCACTGACGTTGAAGAAAAGCTGCTCAGGATCATAAATGGAGTTAACATGAAGGGTGGTGATGTAGAATTACTCCTTCCTGTTGGCTAACTGGCTCCATCCGATGGTGTCAGCCAGGATTTCTCCTTGTATTAATCTCTCCATTGTTGCGTTTGATCAGATGAGGTGGAGAAACCTGGTCCAGTCTGCCATGTTAGCAGCTTCAGTCAGTAAGGCAGCGTATGCTCAGAGAAGATGTTGCCACTGATGAGACGCTGAAGCAAGACCTTCAGCTTTCTGCTCTTTAATAATATATTTGATAATAAATAATCACTCTGACATACCTAAACTGTCCCACTGGGATCTTCTGAGTCGTTTCAGGTGGGCCTGCAGCTAACAGGTCTTAAAACCAGACAGATGCTGATGAAACGCAGCAGAGATGTTTCTGCCTCTGAATCCAGCAGATAAAGCTGTGTTTCCGTGGGAAGAATTTATTTTACTGCATGAATAAAAACATGCTTGAATATCTTATACATTTTATATGTTATTGACTGATTTGAACTGATTGTTCAGTGTGTAATGAATATAAAACAAGAACCGGGTCAAAACTATACATACAGCCTCAAATATATCTATGCACCCCCACTAATACTGGGCTAGATGTTTCTGAGCAGGTGGCTCCCTGACTTCATGCTTCCTGCAGCCATCAGCAAGCTTCTGGCATCATTCCCACATTCCAGGGGCTCCATTTTACCTTCCTTCTGAAACCAGCTTGGATGTTTGGTTGGGATCGTTATCCTGCTGGACAGTTCAACCATCCAGCTGCTGAGGTTGGGAGGACATGGACGAAGTGCTTCTACTTCATTCATCCACCGTCTTTCTGCAATGGACCCACACCACAGGCTCCACATGGTGCTTCCACCACCATGCTTGACAGTCAGTACATTGTTCTTAGGTTTGAAAGCCATCATTGCCTCCTCCAAATATTCTTGTTTTCATTGTGTCCAAACACCTCAATGTTTCTCATTTGACCATCGGAGTTTAATCCAGAAGGCCTTTGGCTAATCCATGCAGACAGCTGCAGGTTTCGGCCCAGCTTGAAGGAGCTCAGCACCCGTTTAGTCCATAGTGATGTTAGACTGGTTTCCCTGTGGACAGGGACACTGGTGTTCTAGCAGTTTCCAGTTCACAGCAGGCTACAGGCTTTGTGGATGCTCCACTTTTATTGGGAAAGTCTCACTTCTAACATTGTCATTAAAAAACAATTAAAACCATGAATAGTTCTGACTTTATGTGAGGTTTTTCTTACTATTGCATATTTTATGTCACCATCTTCACTTTGGTGGATGGAGAGAAGTAGCACCTTTCACATCTTCAAACATGTGACCAGAATTCCTCAGGTGTTGCTCAGCTTGGGTTACAACCAGCAGAACCAACGGGCGGATCGGTGACTCCCACGTGTGTCTTTAACAGCTCTCTAAGCTTTGACTACATCTCATAAATCTGCTCCTGGGTCAGTTTGTGCAAAACTGGAGAAGCCTCTCTGATGAGACATGAAGGATTTCCAAGAAGGAACTCCAGCTGAGTTCTATTGAAGCCTGAAGGATTAAAGATGTTGCCTGAATAAAGAGGCTGCAGATGATTTCCAACGAGGCTGTAATTCTTTAATTGGTGTTAAATTCTGTGAGCGGTGCGACCAGAGAGCTAGAGATGCAGAACCACTGATGAAAGGCAGCAGACCTCTGAGCATGTCTGAGAATTTCTCTGAGATTCCTGCAACCCACATCAGTGATGCTCTGTTAGAAGACAGTTGGAGCAGCACTCACTCTGACACATGCATACATGTGTTTGTGTACTCTGTCTGAGCTTTAATTATCTGTAGGCTTTGGGCTGTGTTTTGACGTTTGCATGCAATAGTTTGTGTGTGCAGAGTGTGCAGTTATTACCCTCAGTGACTCATCTCTGGTCAGAGTCAACCCAACACAAGAATTTCCACATCTTGCTTTGGTTTTCTCCTCCTAACTGAATCCCTTTGTCTCCTTAGTGAGCTTCAGAGCCATCCTTTGTTTGTCCTTAAAACAGATCCATGTGGACCAACACAAGGTTACAGTTCAGCTCCACAGAGTAAAGTTTGTCTCCAAGAATCAACAAGAGGTTCTTCTCTAAGAAACACTTCTTCCCAGTCTGAAACAAAGGTCTGAGCCGTGTTGTTGTCTTTCTAATCTTTGCTTATTTTCAGCTGAAACGCGCTGCTGTTCACACTTTGGGGAAATGATGGTTCTGAATCCCAAAGGAAGAAACAAGCAAAAAGGTTCTGGAAATGTTGTTTTTAATTGGGCCTCTGAGTTCTGCCATCAAGTTCTTGCATCATTTAAAAACATTCGGTTCCATATACTGCTGCAGAATTTGAGCAGATCTTTATGGCTCTAAATGTGGTACTGTGACATGGAAAACTAAGTCCATCCCATCTAGTAGCTAGCAGAACGTCCCTCGGAATCTTGTAGAACCTCCATCAGCAGCGGTAGAACCCTTCTTCTGATCTCCTCTGCTCTTCTCTTCTCTAGGGCAATGGTTCTCCTGGGGTTCCCATGTTCTGGGGGCCCTTTGGATGTCTGTGGCTCAGATCTCCTCCGTGCAGTGCCATCATATAGGGGGGAAAGGTCATGACAATTCTAAGGGCCCACTGCCCACTAGGGCCCACACACAGTCCCCAGGAGCCTCTATGACAAAATTATGAACTGAACTATTATTTATTCATACGAATGAATCCAAATTAAAACAAAGTTACAAGCCATACAATATTCTAATTTTAATAATTTCAATAATCCCCTTGCTCCTTCTTAAAAAATGGTTTGGTCCACACTGCAGTTCGTTCTTCCTCATCAGAATTAAGAAGGTGTTAGCGAACTCCAGCAGGGTTAGGATGAGCCCCAAAAAGCACAAGTCTGGACACCAGAAAAGAGTTGAGAAGGAAGCTAGGAGTAGGAGCAGCAGAGCAAAGACCCAGGACATCAAAAATGTATTTTCTAAGAATGTTGAGAATAAAACTACCGAGGGCAGCTGAACCAAGCCCACTTGTTCATTTATTTTAAGTCTGTAACATTACCTTTGACGGGCGCAGGCTGGAGCCTAAGTTAGCTGTCATCTGGCCTCGTTGAACTCTGGACAAGTCGCCAGTTCATTAAAAAAAAGAGAAAAGATATTGTAGAGCAATGGTTCCTAGAGTAGCTATAACTGAACATTACTAATTTAGGGGCGACTACAGTGACTGGGTGTTTCACACATGTCGGACAGTTCTCCCACTCACAGGCTGCAATGAAATGTATTATGATGCATTCAAGTTCTACTCTGTAATTATGAGCATCAGACGAAGGTCTGTTACGTTATCATGTGTTCAATTGTGGTCTTGTAAAATGAATAGCCTAAATACAAAAAAGATTAATGTTCAATGATTTGTTTGTTTTCATAGCAATATAAAATAAAAGACACCATAATAGCTAACAACAGCAAAGTAAAAAAGACAATTTAGAATTTTAGAATCAGTTTAGTGTTTTTTCAACACTAGCAGAATATCAACAAAGTTTTGCACACATTTGTAATGGAAATACAGCTACTGGCAGTGACTTTTGGTGAAGTACGTGTTGCCATCCAAATCTTCTGTACATTACCTGTGACTGTTGCAGGTGGAGAAAGGTTGTTTAGCAAACTGAAACTAGTTATAAACTATCACAGATAACAACAACCACAACCCAAGAGAGGCTAAATATCCTTGCTAGACTTTCAACTGAAAGCCAGCTAAGCTGACAGTTGGACTTCAAAGACTTCATCAGCAAATTTGCTCCACCCTGTGGACTATCTTGAGCCAGGAGACTTAGTTTCTTTTCATATCAGTCAGTGCTCGACTGTTAAATACAATAAAATACCCACTACCTGATTGTTGAGTGGTTAATTGAGAATGTATTTACAATCAGAGGTGTAATAATGTGTTGCAAACCAGTGAAATGAGAATAATACAACCAATAATACATAATTTATCTAATACTCTGACTTATTACGTTAATCGTAAACAAGGAAACAGATTGGCATTACACCAGGCGCCAAGAACACTGAAAATCGAAGGTGGCAATGAATGGGATAGAGCGGCCCACACCGATATTCTTTCAGGGGGCCCAGAAATCCTAGCAACTGCCCTGCCTCTGTGTCTGTTGCGGGTCCAGGGGGGCAGGTCTGTGGCTCTTCACTTACAGCCACAGGTGTTTAGATTCAGTTGTCAACCGATACACCGATATTCTATATTGAGCTGCAGTTACCACTAAATACATTTTGCATTCATTAGTACCGTGAACTTTTCAGTAACATTACTGTCATTACATATGTTTCTGCAGGTGTAGAAGGAGTCTTCTAGTATGTTGTATTCTCTTTATCCTTCTTTCTCTCTATTGTTTTCTCCTTGTCTCCCTTTTTCCTTTATCCCTCTCTTTCTGTCTTCTTTTTCCCTTATGTTTCCATCTCCGCATTCATTGCATTTGAAATAATCCCAAAGCAGTTTCTAATAAAACTTTTCATATATATCAAGCAGAACATTGTAGCGTTAGCTGCTGCTGGTCGAAGTGAGAACTTCGACCAGCAAGAGAACCACTTTCATCTGCTTGGTAACACTTTTGAAAATGATGCTCCAACTCATCTTCAGTGCAACATATTTATTTTGCAAAACACCCTGCAAACAGAAAATACAGCAGATTACCGGAGCTGCTCGGTGCATTCTCTCTGAACTGCTTCATCAAGCCCTGGCCAACTTCTTCTGCTGGTCAGAGGCAGTAGTACAATGTATTTACACTATAGAACTTAAACAGTAGGAAAACAGTTCTTAACCAGTTTAAACCAAAAATAATAATCATCTTTATTGGTCATTGTACATTACAACGGAATTTGTCCTCTGCATTTAACCCATCCCTTATAGGGAGCAGTGGGTTGCCATTGTTCGGTGTCCGGGGAGCATTCTGGGGCTAAAGGTCTTGCTCAGGGACCCAGAGTGTTAATCTGTGGGATACGAACCTGGCCCCTTGTGTCCTCTCCAGAACCTCCTGTTCTAACCACTAGGCCACCACTTATAAAAATAGCGGTGTGGGGAATCCAGGCTTTATTCACAGGTTACACATTGAGCTAGCACAAGAACCCGAACCACGTGCGTCCTGTTATCCTAGCCTGATGCCAAGTTAGCTGCTTCGGTTTTACACAAGCGCCTTCTTATGTAACACATTTACTCAACATCATACATGTTACAATCATAACGACCTGCGTTTACTGATGCTACAAACATCTCTGTATAGTTAAGCTTCTGTCTCTTAGCTTTTAAAAGAAAATCATGAAAAGGGTATGCGACTCAACACTGTGACTGCCTCGCACTACGAGTGACAATTTTAACGATGACCTTCAACATGAAATTTCCTTCTTTTTACCACAACACACTTATGACCACCGTTATCTCTAATCTCTGTCTCTGCCACCCAGTTTACCTGCAAACAGAAAATACAGCAGATTAGCCCTGGCCAACTTCTTCTGCTGGCCAGAGTGTCAACAACTGGTACAGACGACACTGAGCGCCCTCTGCTGGCGAAACACCTATTATAGTTTTAACTAATACCACAGATTGTAACGGTAGTCTATCACCAGAAAGTAACCTTAGACATTAAAAATAAAAATAAATGGGGGCTACCATGTTAATGTACTTATCTCTTTCATAGTGCCACACTTGCAAAACCTCCTTCAGCAGTCAGTTGAACCTCAAACCTCACCAAGGTCTCTTCACAGCTCTCTGAAGGTCCCAAAACAGCATCTTAATAAGGTTAAGGTCCAGACTTTGATTAGACCATTTCAACACCTTGATTCTTTGCCTTTTCAGTCATTCTGTTGTGGATCTGCTGCCGTGTTTGGGATCGTTGTTCTGGTGATGACCTAGATGGACTCACATTTGATTCTAGAACACTTTGGTAGACAAAGGAGTTCATGGTCCACTCAATGAGAGCAAAGTGACCAGAATCTGTGGCTTCAGAACAAGCCCAAATCATTACCTTCCATCACTGTGCTTGACAGTTGGTATGAAGTGTTAAAATGTTTTGTTCGGTGTTTTCTAGGCCAGGCAAGTTTATTTATAAAGCACATTTCAGTAGCAAGACAATTCAAAGTACTGTACGTGAAAAAAAAGAAAAAGAGACAAAATAGGAAAAGTACATCACAGTGGTATGAAGGTAATGAAATAAATAACGAACACAAATAATATAAAAGAATAAAAACTAATAATTAAAATGATAAGCTGACAAAAAAAATATAAAAAATGAAAAGTTTATGATAAAATGATTAATAAGAAAATGAAAGGAAAGTTGGACTGAAAACTTAACCAATAATGTTTAGATGGCCCAGTCAAAGGCCGCTCTAAACAAATAAGTTTTTAATCTTGATTTAAAGCAACTTAGGGTTTCAGCGATTTTCCAGTTTTCTGGGAGTTTATTCCAGATCAGTGGAGCATAAGAAGTAAAAGCTGCTTCTCCATGTTTGGTTCTGGTTCTGGTTCTGCAGAGTAGATTTGAGCCAGAAGACCTGAAAGGTCTGGGTGGTTGATACACGGACAACAAGTCTGTAATGTATTTTGGTGCTAAGCCATTCAGTGATTTATAGACTAACAGAAGTATTTTAAAGTCTATTCTCTGAGCTACAGGGAGCCAGTGTAGGGACTTTAGAACCGGGCCGATGTTCTCCACTTTCTTAGTTCTAGTGAGGACGCGGGCAGCAGCGTTCTGGATCAACTGCAGCTGTCTGATCCACTTTTTAGGCAGACCTGTGAAGACACCGTTGCAGTAATCAATTCTACTAAAGATGAACGCATTAATTAGTTTTTCAAGGTCCTGCTGAGACATTAGTCCTTTAATCCTGGAGATGTTCTTTAGGTGATAGAAGGTCAACCTTGTTACTGTCTTTATGTTCCTCTGAAGGTTCAGGTCTGAGTCCATCACTACACCCAGGTTTCCAGCCTGACTGGTGGTTTCTAGCTGTATTAACTGAAGCTGTGTGCTAACTTTTAAACGCTCTTCCTTTGGTCCAAAGATTATTACTTCAGTTTTGTTTTGATTCAGCTGAAGAAAATTAAGGCCCATCCATGCATTGATTTCTTCTAAGCATTTGAAGGTTGGTGCTCACACATAGATGGTCTTCATACATAGACACTGTTCGGAAGAAGGTCCAGCAGAGACTGTTCTTCCTGAGGCAACTCAAGAAGTTCAACCTTCCACAGGAGCTGTTGGTCATCTTCTCCACTGCCATCATTCAGTCTGTCCTGTCTTCACCCATCTCAGTGTGGTTTGGATCATCCACCAAACAGGACAGGTCCAGACTGCAACGAATAATCAGGACTGCAGAGAGAATAATCAGAGCTGACCTTCCCTCCATCCAGGACTTATACAGGTCAAGGGTCAAGAAAAGAGCTGCTAAAATCTCTGCAGACCCCACACACCCTGCACATAAACTGTTTAGAGTTTTACCTTCAGGTGGCGCTACAGAGCACTGTTTACTAAAACCAGCCGCCACAGAGACAGTTTCTCCTCCCAGGCTGTTTCTCTGATGAACATTTAATAGAGTACAAAACAACAGCATACAGATGTTGCAAATGCACCTTTGTATATATGTATATTTAAGGACATAAAGATATATGCATAAATATATCTTATAATGCATTAAAAAAAAAAAAAAAAAACAGAGAGCAAAGTGTGCCGAAGTTAAATTCCTTCCTTGTATGTACGAACTTGGCAATAAACCTGATTCTGATTTAGCGCTTGAATGGGTTCATACCTGGTGACATTGTAACGTATAGCTGTGTGTCGTCTGCATAGTTATGATAACTTCTGTTGTTGTTTATTAAAATCTGAGTTACGGGGAGCATGTAGATATATGGAATAGGAGGGGCCTGTTGGGAGCACAGACGTGGTTCCAACATGATGGACAAGTACGAGCTTTTCTGGAAGTTTGAAAATAAATCGCATTGACCTACTTCCAGCATAGCCAGAAACGGAATAACAGCAGACTTCCCGTGATGTCACTGTCCAAATAAAAACCCTGCTTTTGCAACAAACTGACCTCTTCCACGCAGGTCCCCAGAGGAACTGGATGGAGGGACACAGCGCACTAATGTCTCTTTGCTGGCAAACTGACATAACTCTTCAAAACTGGATCCGAGAGTGTCATACGATCATCGATCATATGCACTAAGTTATGTAGGAATGAATTGCTGTTTGTGTATCCGGTATTCATTCATGAACGGGGTAATTAACGTACAAGCATTGCTTGACTTTCTCTCTGAGATCTACAGAAGCAAACTGTGGTCCAGAGAGTTCCCAGCACAGACCCTGTCTCTACGACGCCGAATGGAGCAGTTTTCCTGGTCTGAAGGAAGGACAACTGGACCGCATCACTGTGGTTACAGCAGTAACGTGCAGTTTGGCCAGCTGACAGAACGAGCCGCCCCACCCAACAGCTACGGAGGTTAGCTGCAGTTAACCCTTTGTTCACTGTGGATGCTTCCTTCAACTTCGTCGCCCGGACAACCTTTCCTCAGCACGGTTCACATAAGAGGTTAGGTTTTGGGCAAAAAGAAGTAGTTTAGAATGAAAAAATCTAAACATTTTTTGTTTTATGACGTTTGGTTTTGTTTGTGTTGAAACTCAGCTATTTTAGTGCTAGCAGATTATCTGCTCGGAAGACAAACTTTATTTAAAGGGTGATTTTAAACACAGAAGATCGGCCATAACGCGCCATCCACGCTTATGCATTTTAACCCTTTTATTAGTGGTATTTTAAAGGTGTGTGTTTGATTCTGGTGCTAAGCTATCAGCTTCTTTTGTTAGCTTCAACCACTAACAGTTAAGAACATGTGGTTGCCTGCTAAAGATCATTTATCCAAAAGGGTTGTTAGTTTTCAATCTAGTAAAATAATATTTCCCTAAATATTATTTTACAAAACTATATAACTAAGTAACACAATTAAGCCCATTTCTCAAAGATTTGGTTCTTAGTCAAAATAATATTTCTTTAAATATTTCAATAAATAAAGGCAGCTAATTAGACACCGTTGAGAATTATTCATCCAGAAGGTTGGTTTTATTCAGCAGATCATTATTTAAAACATTATTTTATTAAAATAATATTTTATCTGATCTTACATTGTGAATGTTTGTCTAAACGTTTGCTGATTATTTTCTAAGTTAGTTCCAAGACTAACTTCATTTCCAGATTCTTCAAGATAATCCTTGGTTCTCAAACATAAACATCTCATGGTAATGTTGCATCACTCTTTTGGTCATAATTATCAATCATCTTTAATCAACTTGTTTATATTGTACATAGTCCATTAGTCTTCATTATTCTTTCATTCTGCTTGGTAGTTTAGTTGGATTGTTTTAGCAAAGTAAAGAGTTTATTGATTGAAATATGTTTGACTTTGAGTTGACTTATTTTTGTTAACAAATTCTTGTATTTTAAGAAATTGTGTGAATTTATTCCATATATGTGCAGAGTTTATGCTGTTCAATAATGTCAGAGCTCGTCTCACACCTTTCTATTTTGTCCTAATACCATCACCTTACTGGGCTGGTATTCACAGGACAACCCTTAACAGACCCAAATATTATTTGATAAAATATTAAAGTATTAATATTAAATAATATAATATAATATAATTCATAATTACAATAGGCCCTAAAATGGATCCTTGGGGAACGCCAAATGGTTCTGTGTATTACAGAAGAAGATCTTTACTTTGGTCCCCTCTGTCCAAAGGATGTTGTCCCAGAGGTTTTGCCAGATGCAACTTTGCAGATCAAGGTTCTTCTGAAGAACAACAGAAATCATGGAGGTGGACTGCATGATTAGTCGCTTTACCTAAATGTACCCGTTCCTCAAAGAAGTGACCGACACAGAGTGTGTTGACAGATGTTTGGTCACCCCAATAGATTGAGGTGGTTTAATATTTAGAAGGTTCTTGTAACATCCATGAAGCTACCAGCAGTGCTTTGGTTAGTCTGAGGTGATTAAATCAATAAATGAGTTTTTGAGGCTCCTTGGGGAGAATCCAGACATAATTTAGGAAGTTTTTGATGAAAACCAAAACCAGGTTCCAGAGATATTTGAAATTGTAGAAGTTCTTGAAAGTAAGTGTTATGAAGTTCTGAAGTTATAAAGTTCTGGTACGTTTTCAGGGTCCCTGTGACTTTTATAGGAATAAATCAAACATATTTGAAAACCTTGTTAAACTTGATGTTTCTAAAGCTTTTAAATGGCAGCTAGAAAGATTTTAGCAGCAACTGAGTGGGTGGAAAAAAGTAGAAAACACAGTTTGGCACCCAAGTCTTTAAAAACATCCTGCAGGGTGTGTGTGTGTTAATCCTGGTATTAACTGTCTAGACTTCAGAGTCTCTGAGGTCCTGCCTCTGCAGGGTCAACTCCTTCTCACCTCTTAATCTCTCCTCACGTTTCAATCTTGTTCTTGCTTCTCCTCATTTTCTCTCCAAACGTTGTTCTTTTTCTGGATAAACTGTCTCCAGTTCAGCAAAGATAAAGTCTGAATGTTCCTCAACTGCATCAGTTCTTATAAAAACAGCAGTTTGCTCATTTAAGGCCCAAGAAGCTATCAGCATAAATCAGCTTGGACAAATGGTTTTGAAAATCCGTCGGATGATCCCTGAGGGGGTCATGTGACCTCTGATACAATGTCATCACGTGACTGCCTCTGTTATTTCACTTTTTCACAAAAAAGAATAAAATGAAAACAAAATGGTTCCTTCTGGGGTGAGACGAGGTAAAACGTCCCATCTGACCTTTCAGCTGCACTGAATCTGCCGTAAATATCTAACTATAGCATGCAACCCACACACACAGTGATGATCTCTGCAGAGCTTCCAGCAAATGTTTCCAGCGGCACAACGTTTCCAGCTCTGTTGTTTGAGGGGATTCCTGCAGCGGAAGGAGACCAAACTGTGGTCTAAAGAAGGAGAAAAGGTTGCAGCCAATCACAACATCTGGGCTAAAGAAGACATTATTTATTTTCTTATATTCACTCATGATTATATTGGCATCTGTTGAGAAAGCCAGCAGCACTGCAAGGAACATGTTCTTTGATTTCTCCAGTTCATTTAATACAATCCAACCTGATTTGCTTTGTCAGAAACTCCAGAAGACTCAGGTGGAGGCCTCAACAATCTCCTGGATCAAAGACTACCTGACAAACAGACCACAGTTTGTGAGACTGAAGGGTTGTGAGTCTAACCAGGTAGTCAGCAGCACAGGAGCACCACAGGGGACGGTACTCTCACCATTCCTTTTCACTCTGTACACCTCAGACTTCCAGTACAAGACAGACTCCTGTCATCTGCAGAAATACTCAGATGATTCTGCAGTCGTGGGGTGGATCAGAGATGGAGAAGAAGCTGAGTACAGGAAGGTGGCGGACCGCTTTGTGGCATGGTGTGGAAACAATCATCTCATTTTGAACGTGACTAAAACAAAGGAGATGATTGTAGATTTTAAGAGAAACAGGAATAAGTCAAAAACTATTTCTATCATGGGAGAAGAAGTGGAGGTGGTGGAGGAGTATAAATACCTCGGTGTTCACCTGGACAACAGACTAGAGTGGAGATGTAACTGTGAAGCCGTCTACAAGAAGGGACAGAGCAGACTGTACTTCTTGAGGAAGCTTAGGTCCTTTGGTGTTTGCAGCAAGATGCTGCAGATCTTCTATAAGTCTGTTGTGGAGAGTGTGATCTCTTCTGCCATCATCTGCTGGGGAAGCAGCATCAGAACCAGGGATTTAAAAAAGCTCAACAAGCTGATAAAAAAGGTTGGTTCTGTTCTGGAGACTCCTCTGGAACCTCTGGAGATCATTGTCCAAAGAAGGATTCTTCATAAAATGAAGAACATTATGGAGAACCCTGAGCATCCTCTTCATGAGACTGTCCTACAACAACAGAGTGTCTTCAGTCAGAGGCTTCTTCAGATCTGCTGTAAGACGGAGCGCTACAGGAGATCCTTCCTGCCCACAGCCATCAGCATCTACAACGGCTCTTTGAGGAAACCTACATAATGAGCTTAATTTCCCTTTGGGATTAAAAAGGTATTTCTGAAATGATGAAGATGTTAAACATGAGCAAAGATTGGATATGATGTGGTTAAAGGTTGGGAAAATATTCTGGATTACTTAATGAATAATATGTTGCTCCACTGCCTGCAGGTCAGTTGATGGTTTCTTCTTGGTTTTTCTTCCTGTGACTCTAAATCTTATGTGTAGCAACACAATAAGAAGGTGGTGAAAGTAAAATATAATCTTCATCAAAAACTCAGCCATATGAAAGCTGCAGTATGAAGCTCACAGCACCACCTAACAGTGACCCTCCAAATTGCTGCTTCGCAGCAGACTTCCTGATAGCCTCCAATCAGAGGGCAGGAACTTATCAGGAGGGGTAGCTTTAAAAGAACGTTAGTCTGAATAGGTTCAATGACTAATCCGAGGAACGTGAAGAAAAACAATCACTTTGATAAAGAATCATCACAAAAACATTTATCTCAGTTTCATTCAGATTGAGGCAAACCTGTCTCGCAACACATCAGAGGCAGTCTCCCTTCTTCCTTCAACCCCCACCAGTTTGCATACAGGGCAAACCGGTATACAGAGGACGCCATCGCCCTCACACTCATTTAACATTTAGCATTTAACACCATACATTCTCACCACCAAACTACTGGACGGCCCACGAGCTGTGAGACTCAGCCCCCACCACAATCACACTCAGCACTAGTTCCCCTCAAGGCTGCATCTCGAGCCCTCTACTGTACACCCTTTACACATACGACTGCTCTCCAATCCACTCAATCAATTTCATTATCAAATACCACAAGACAGTGGTTGGTCTCATCAGTGACGGAGACAAGACCGCGTACAGGGCTGAGGTGGAGAAACTGTCATGCTGGCGCTCAGGAAATAACCAGACCCTGAGTATCCACATAACGAAAGAACTGATCATGGACCTCAGGAAGATCAGACAGGACCACACCCCCTCCTCATTGTTGTGATTTTTATTCTGAAGGTCAGTCAGTCATTTTCTACCCTTTATTCCATAGTGGGTCACAGGGAAGCTGGTGCCTATCTCCAGCAGTTTATGGGCAGGAGGCGGGGTCACCCTGGACAGATCGCCAATCCATCGCATGGCAACACTTAAACACCCAAGCACACACTCATTCACACACCTAAGGGCAATTTAGAGAGACCAATTTATTCTGAATGTATTATTTAATATTTAGCATAACTTATTAAATAATAATTTGGTCTGTTAAGGGTTGTCCAATGAATACCAGCCCAATAAGCCGGTGGTATTAAGACAATAGTGAAAGAGGGGAGCCAAGCTCTGACATTATTGAACAGCATAAACTCTGCACACATGGAATGAATTCACACAATTTCCTAAAAAACAAGAATTTATAACCAAAAATAAGTCAAACATATTGCAATCAACAAACTCTTTACTATGCTAAAACAATCCAACTAAACTACCAAGCAGAATGAAAGACTGGCTATGTACAATATGAACAAGTTGATCAAAGAGGGTTGAAAGCCATGACCAATAAAGTGATGCAACATTACCATGCAATTTTATTTATGTCTGAGAACCAAGGATTATCTTGAAGAACCTGGAGATGAAGTTAAGTTAGTCTTGGAACTAACTTTGACAATAATTGGTATACCTTTAAACAACCATTCACTATGCAAGATCATAATTTTAGTAAAATAATGTCTTAAAGAATGATTTTCTGAATAAAACCAACCTTCTGGATGACTAATTCTTAATAGTGTTTAATTAGCTGCCACATTTAGTAAAATAATAAGAAAATATTATTTTCCTAGTTTGGAAACTAACAACCTTTCTTGATAAATGAGTCTTACTAAACGTGACTCTTAATAAGTCACGTGTTACCTTAGCCATTAGCGGTTGAAGCTAAGAAAAGAAAGCCTGTAGCTCATTAAAGTCAAACGTGTACCTTTAAAATACTATCATTAAAAGGATCAAAATCCATAAGCATGGACGGTGCGTTATGGCCGATCTGTGTTTAAAAACTACCCTTTAAATAAAGTTTTGTCTTAACTTTAAGAACACAACACAGAACACAGCATTAGCTGAGCAGCTAGTCTGCTAGCACTTAGCTGAGTTTTCTCAACACAAACAAAAAACAAATGTCATGAAACAAACATTATTCAGATTATTTCACTCTAATCTAATCTCTGCCCAAACACTACCTTTTACGTGAACCGTGCTGAGGAAAAGGTTTCCGGGCGACGTGTTGAGGGAAGCGAAGCTGTCTGGTCAACCACGTGGGGGCATTAAAGGGACTGGCGTTGCAGCAAACCTCAGTAGCTGTAAGGGGTCACCTTTTTAGCTGGGCCAGCTGAACTGTACAACAAAGGCACAATCGGCTCCTTTAATGACCTTCAATGTGGCGGGGTAGCTCTAGCTTCCTGGACGTGCACGCAGGAAGGCGTGCAATGCCGTGGGGGGAATCCGCTTCAATTATGGCTGCTTCTGGTGGCCTCACAAGATAAGTCAAGCCATGCTTATCGTTTTACACCCTTTTTATGAATGAGTGCCGGATACTCGAACAGCAAATTCATTACTTAACTTTGTTCATACAATCGGCATGATCGTAGTTACTTTTGGACCCAAGCATTCTTTGAAGTAGAAGCGTGACTCGCCCGCGAGTTTCAAGGCTTCCAGCTAACGTGTGCTCTGGTCCCTCCGTTAGCTGCTGTCCACAGCCGGAATGAGGCCAAGCGGAGGGGAGAAGGTACCCCTGGGTCAGAGATTCCAGCTCTGACTCCTCCTTTTCTTGGGCTGTGTTAGGAATAGGTACGTGTGATGTTAAAAAGTGCATAGATTCATACTGGCTTTTATTTATGTATAGTTCAGAGATTATTTATCCATGTTGATCCATGGCTGGGGTCCCAACCTCATAGACGGAAAACAAGTGGACCTGTCACCACCATCAGGTTCCTGGGCACCCTCATCTCCACAGACAACTCCTGGACCAACAAGGATTCAAGGAACTTTTATTGTAATACCAGCTCACGCTTCCATGTTAAGGTATGAAATTCGGACTCAGGTCCCGGTTAAGAAGCCTAATAATTAAGTAAAAAGAAAACTAACTATAACAACCAAAGCTAAGTCTAACAATAAATAGCAATCAGTAAAAATACATGCAGCGAAGAGCAAAAAATAGAAATATACACAGTTAAATAGTGGAGCTGATGTTAGCTTCGCAAAGTACTAAATACACATTTAAAAGCATAACGTAATCCGTAATATTGCATCTATAAGCCAGTGAAATATTGCACGTTTGGTGGGTGAAGTGTTTAGTGCAGGTCATTGTGTAGTGAGAGAGTGTACAGAGTGTGGCTCAAGTTCAGCAGTCTGACAGCTTCAAGGAAGAAGCTGTTTCTGAGTCTGGTGGTCTTGCTCTGAAACCTCCTCAGCCTCCTGCCTGAGGGGAGAGGCTGAAACAGTATGTGTGCGGGATGGGTGGAGTCCTTCATGACTCCCGCTGCATTGTGATGTGTAGAGGTCCGGAGTGTTGGGAAGATTGCTCCCCACAGTCCTCTGTGCAGCCTTTTCCACCCTCTACAGAGCCTTAGCAGCAGTGCAGCTGCTGTGCCATACGGTGCTACAGGTGCAGAGGATGCTGTACACAGTGGTAGAAGTTCCTCAGGACTGAGCTCCCAGGTCCAGTATTCCACAGGAATCTGAGGAAGTAGAGACGCTGGTGAGCCTTCCTGACCAGACGGTCATCCATTGTCATTGGATATGTACACACCCAGGTACCTGAAGCTGGGGATCACTTCCACAGTTGCTCCTCCGATGTGCAGGGGAGGGAGAGGGCGCTTGTCCCTTAGTCCTTCTTCACCTCTTAGTCTTCTTCACAGGTTGTTTTCTCTGCACCACTGCACCAGGTGTTCCACCTCCTATCTGTATTTGGACTCATCATTATTCGTGATTCGTCCCACTACTGCCGTGTCACCTGTGAACCTCACTATATGACAGCTGGGATGTCTCAGCAGTCATACGTCAGCAGAGTGAAAGGGAGGGGGCTCAACACGCAGCCCTGGGGCGAGCCAGTGCTGAGGGTAATGGAGGAGGAGACAGTCCAAGGTCTGTTGGTCAGGAAGTCCACGACCCAGTTCCCCAGTGTGGGACTCGGTCCAAGAGAAGAGATTCATCAAGGTCTGTGGGATGATGGTATTGAAGGCTGAGGAGAAATCCAGGAAGAGTAGACAGACGTAGGATTTATATATGGCAAAGAAGGCCCAACAGCAGCTCCACTTCCTGCGTGACCTCAGAAATAACAACCTAGACACAAAGCTGCTGCTGACCTTCTATCATTCCTTGTTGGAGAGCGTACTGGCGTACTGTCTGGGTGTGTGGTACTCAGGCTCCACAGCTGAGGACAAGAAGGTGGTGCAGAGGTCATAAACACCGCCCAAAAGATAATCGGCTGCCCCCTACCCAGCCTGGAAAACATCGCCCTGTCCTGCTGCCTCAGGAGAACAAAGGAAATCACAGATGACCCCCCTCACACCCCGCCAACCCCATTTGACTTGTATACACCCACACCAGCAGACTGGCAGAAAGCTTGGGTCATACGCACTGCCAACAAGCTCTGCCCCCCTAAACAGACTCACTCACAGACACAAGAGAGGCAGTTAATCAGAGTGAGTGATGACAGGTGTGATGGCCAGGTGTAGGAAACTGAGGGAAATTAGGTTACTATGGAAATGGAGCTGGGAAAACAGGGACAAGAGTAGAAACTAGACCAGAGGTAATTCTAAGGGTAACTAACTGGGAGGAGCAGGGGTAAGAAAACCTAAATATAAGCTAACATGAAACTCAAGAAGGAACTAAATCTAAGGATGTGGAAGGAACTACGTAAATTAACAGAATTACTGAATAACAGAATATAACTGACTGACAGGAACTAAAACATGAGGGACTAACGAAGAGAACTATTACTATAAAAACTAACCAAGAGCGAACTGGACTATAAAGCAAGGCTGGGGAAGAAACAACTAAGTAAACCATAACAAAAGGAAACTAAGGACAAGGAAAGGACGAACGACTAGAAGTACAGACAGAATAAAATCAAACACCAGGATAACAGGAAGAATAATTAAACATAACTACTAAACCAAAAGCACATGAGAAAGATCTGACAGGAAAAAGTAAAACACAAAACCAAAACAGCAGATCCTGACACCCACCAGGTTTTCTTACACCTCTGATGATCCAAACAATGTACTGACCCACCTTGCATGAGTTCCTTTAGATTTAAATGATTGATATTTTCCAAAATATTCCAAAAACAGTAACAGAATCTAGAAACAGCCCTATAGATGCAGAGATTCTGTTCTCAGATACAGAAGGACGTCCTGAAGCTGATCCCCACTGAGAAACCTTCTGCTTCCCAAGAAACCTAAAGATCAAGCTGCAGCTATGACCTCTGACCTTCAGAACACTAAGTAGTGTGTGTGGGGACAGGAACTGCCAAGATCCCAAATCCAGCTCTGTGATGCAGGTCCAGACTTGAACACATGAGGTTCAGTCAGAGAGGGAGAGAGTACGTGGTGTAAGCATCTCATCGTCAGACACCAGCAGCAGTAAAAAGACGTTTTGGTTTTAAATTAGAAGAACAAGAAGAAGGAAAGTTATGTCTGAGGATGAAAACAGAAATAGACTTGAGAAACAGGAGAGTGATGAAGAGGAGTGATGCAGAGCGGCAGTGAAAGTGAGAGATATGTAAACTTATCCAGCTGTATTTATGGGACAGGTGCCCAGAGAGGACAAACAGAGCTTTGCTTGAATCATTCACTTTATGAGGAGGACGTGTGGACATCATCAGCATCCTGCAGGAAGCCCACACCTCCTGAAAGCCCAAACAGAAGCAGCAGCTTGCTGAAGGCCTTAAATACAGAGATCAGTCTACAGTTTCCAGCTGCCTGGTCTGAAGCAGGCATTATCACTGCCTCGACCCACCAAGCAGGCTTGACCCTGTAGAACCCAGCTGATGCAGGGCTGAGACTACCTCGCTTAGTGAATCAGAGATGGGTTGACTTTTACCCTCCTAAAGCAAGAACCTAAGCTTTGAACAACTCCCAGAGCTCTGTCCAATCCATCATCTCAACACGGAGAGAGGATGGACTACCTGCAGACCTACCAAGACATGGATGTCCACCTAAACTGACAGGCTGGGCAAGAAGAGCACTAATCAGGGAAGCAGCCAAGAGGTCCATGGTGACTCTGGAGGAGCTGCAGAGATCCACAGCTCGGATGGGACAATCTGTCCACTGGACAACTATTAGTTGTTCCCTTCACAAATCTGAACTGGTGAGATGAAACCTACTTTTAAAAAGTCCTACAAAAGTCCTGTTTGCAATTTCCCACAAACCACGTAGGAGACACGACAAACATGTAAAGAGGTGACCTGATCAAAGGAGAACAAAATGAAACTATTTGGCTTTCTTGCAAAGTACTGCATGTGGAAAACTAACTACATCCTGTGGTGAAATACGGTACTGCCAGCAGTATGCTGGTCCTGGCTAAAACCAGGAAATTACTGTTAGAGGCTGCAGAGGACCTGAAACTGGGATGAAGGTTCACCTTCCAGCTGGAGAACCACTCTACACATCCAGCCAGAGACACAGTGAGATGGATGGACCTTATCTTGTCTGTTGCAGGTTTGGCGCCACCTTCTGATTGGTGGACCATGAACTGGAATCCTCCCTAATCAAACTAACCCTTTCAAACTAAACCTAATCCTTAATCTGAAATCTCTTTCAGACTCTAACCTTGAAAACTGGCTCAGAGTTTATCTGTTCTTTCTTTCTAGGTGAAACAACTAAAGGAGCTACATCCATTAACATTTACTTTTCCTTCCCATAGAAAGTACTCCTGGATCAGTGCTTCTTTTTTCTCTTTGTGTCTCTGCTCTGTTCTCTCAAACCTCCAGTCGGTCGTGGCAGATGGCCGCTCACACTGAGCCTGGTTCTGGTTCTGCTGGAGGTTTCTTCCTGTTAAAAGGGAGTTTTTCCTCTCCACTGTCGCTACATGCATGCTCAGTATGAGGGATTGCTGCAAAGTCAACGCCAGTGACTGTCCACTGTCTCTACATGCTCATCCAGGAGGAGTGAATGCTGCAAGTCACTGACTGGATGCAATCTGCTGGGTTTCCTTAGATAGAAAATCTTTTTATCCAATTTGAATAAATAACTGAATCTGACTGAACTGTTCAATGGTTACGATTAATAGGAATGTATGAACCTGACTGTTGTGAAGAACCTTGAGACGACATGTGTTGTGAATTGGTGCTATATATGTCATGGAGTGACATTTTTGGACTCTGTTTGTGACTTTGTGTTTGTTTACCTTTTGCTTAGATTTTTCTATTTTGGTTTTTGTATCATGTTTTCTTTTCTCCCTCTTCTGCCTCCTAGTGTTTACTTCTTAAGTTCTTTTATGGTTGTTTTCTCATTACTTTGTATGGTTTATTATTATTATTATTGTAATTATAGTTCTTGGTCTTCCCTGGATTCTCTAGTTTTATTTCTCTTTAGTATCTTTGTGTTTAATTGTGTTTTATTATTTGTTCCTTTGCACTCTTCTTGTTTACTAGTTTATTTTCTGTTTCCTTTCCAGTTAATTCAGTCAGTGTGGTTAGGTTTGTATTCTTTCTGGGTTCTTTGTTTTTTCTCAGGTTGTTCTTGGTTCCTATGTTCCCTCTAGTTTCTCTGTTTACTTTAGTCATGATTATTCTAGTTTTCTTTTTCCCCATTTGATTATTTATCTTTGTGTATAGGTTTGCTTGGTACTTTGCCCATCCTCAGCCTTTGTATTTTTCACACCTGTTCCTTCTGCTTCCCTGCCTCCTTTTCACACCTGTTCTCTGATTATCTGCCTTTGTTATCTCACAGTATATAAGTTGGTTTTGTGTCTTTGTTCGTTGCTGGTTCCTTGTGTTCGTCACACCTCGTTCTCATCCATGATTATGCTTTGTTTTTTGCCACGCCTTGCCTTGGGAAACCTGCAGTGATTTTGCTACGTTTTTTGACTTTGTAAATAAATCGTTGAATTACAAAGATGATCCTGCCGAGCTCTTGTCTGCACTTTGGTCCGATCCAAAACCACAACGTGACAATATAAATAAAAACAAAAAAAAACTGAATTAAACATCATGTACGTCTAGGCTGCTTGTTGATCTGTTCCATGGCTTCAACCACCTGAGAAGGAAAACAAACAAATATCACAAAATATTCCTTTAAAAGTCCTGAAAACCTCTGAGAAAACAGACTCTGGAGTTCAGCATACGAGTGGAAGGAGATATGTGCGTGGAAACCCAATAAAGACGCAGTATAGGTCCACTGGGAGCACTGAGTCACCAGTTTCCTTGGCTGACCCGCTGGTGTGAGCTTCAAGTCTGGGAAACCCATCAGAACCGACGGCCGCCACAGACAAAAGGCCTCATCCAGGTCTTCGGCTTGCTCAGATGTGATTCTCATCGCTTCAGAAAACATGACACTTTCATTCATTTCCTGGAGCCTGGAGCCTAAACCGGGTCCTGAGCCGAAAACGCAGCGATTTACCGGATTGTGGCGGGGGGAGGGGGGAATTCTTGCTGGAAACACAAAGGGAAGCAGAGGGAAAAATGAAGGAAGGGGCTAAACACACTGAAGAAGGAATAGAAACGACTGAAAGAGTCATCTGCAGATATAACACCTGAGATTAATCTCCACCTGGTGGGGTTCACAGATGTTTGCAGATGTTTGTGCTCCTCCTTTTTTGCTCAGGATCTGGAATCTTAATTTATTAGTTTTAATTTATCTTCCTGTTTGGTCTTTGTGAAGTTACTGTTCTCCTCCTTCCAGCGACAGCTTTAAGGAAGAGTTTATCTTCTCACACAGGTTCATAGATCCATCAGGCATCTATCTGCAGAAAACTAGATGATTGCTGAACATGAAGTCTCTCATCTTCATCGTCAAACATGAGCTTCGCTGAAGAGAACAGTTTCAACAACTTGTGGTTTTAATGAGACACCTTTCTCACAGAAGGTACTTAGAAGATCAGTTCCTGCATCATGTGACTTTAGAACATGCTGATGAGCTTCTCTTCAGACCTGGAAACCAGCTGCAAAGATCAGCTGGCTTCTGAGTCTCCATCAGCCCAACGATGATCAGATCTGCGTGATGTTCCTGCAGAGCTGGACAGCCTCATCTGCAGCTCTCTCTGAGTGGAGAACCAACCACAGGGTGGGTTCTGCTGTCTCTGGTCCAGCATACTTTTCTTCTGGTATGTGAGGATTCTGTCAGTTTATGCAGAACTAACCCAACCGACTCCTCTGAGGTCCGATAGGTTCTTAAGGTTTAAGGTTCTTCTGACTCGTTTTTGTTTCATCCTTCATTTCATACCAGATTTTTCTGGTACAGACTGCCGCCTCTAAACCTGAGACATTTCATACCGACGCGAGTGGGTTTGGACCTGCCAGGGGAAGTTCTGCTCCTGCTTTAAACTGAGTCTTAATCTGATGTAAAGACGTGTAGGAATGGGTTATGCTGGCTTATCCTGGTTTGATCAGAGGTCAGAATCTCTGTATTTTATGAGAATCAACTGGATCAGAACCAAAGAAAAGTAGAATTAGGATTCAGAAAATAATAGTTAAATAAAATTCTGCATGAAAATGAAGCATTATCTGCATAATGAATGAAAAATGCTTAATGGAAACTGGACAGGAACTCTGTGGATGAAGTATTTGGGTTTGGGATGAAATGTGATGTCTGGCAATGAAACAGAGGTCCAGATCAATGACTTCAGGGTTATTCTGCAGGTGTTTTCTTGGTCTGGTTGCTGTTGTGGACCTGAATGATCTGTAAATGTTGTTACGCAGGTGAGTTGTTCAGGTCATCGTGAACAGCCAATCAGCTTCCAGAGCCCAGATCATGACCATGAAGATGGTTTGTGTTTGTGCAGACAGAGAGAAGAACAAGTTCAGATGAGAACAAACAGAAGAACAAAGAATCTGCTCCACCCGCTGCCTGACGTTTCTCCTCTGTCCATGCAGCTGTTCGCTCTGATAGCATCACAGCTCTGATTTCCCATGGTGCATTCTAAATAGGACACACCCGTACGCCCGTGGCAGCACTTCACAACCACACACACACATCCTTGAGTCTGGACCAACTGCTGCACGAGGCTCCAAGCAGGTCCTTCAGACTGAAACCTGAAGGAGGACAGCAGAGCCTCAAACATCCAGGAGATTAAAAGCTTCAGACAGACGGAGACCAACATGGTTTCAGACTGAGCATGTGCAAAGGGGACAGAGAAATTCAAGGCATCCTGATGCAGTGAGAATCCACAATAACTCATCTGACCATTTAAATAAACCCAAACCACTGTTGGTTCTTTTAACACTAAACACACACACAACAGATTAAAGACAAATGTTCTGCAAACATTTTCTCTAAGATCTCATAACCTATCCTCCCTTGGTTCAAAAATCCAATCTGTTGATCTCAGATGCAGATGAAACAGAAGAATAAACTTTGAATATAAAATAAACCCTCATATTTGTTGAAGAACGGCAGTTCAGACACAGAACCGCAACCCTAACAGACTTTAACATGTATTGGTAAAGTTTGACAAAACCGTTTCCTGAGGAACACTAACTCTGTTGTCACATTGAAAGATGTTCTGGTCAGAAAGTAATTTTTTTGTTCTAGAAAACAAGGTTTCCTTCAGAGGGTAGTTTCTGGTTGTGCCATGCACATTCTGGGCTGATACTGTAATCATTCCTATCAGGAGACAGAAAACTTCACCACAGACAACCGATAGTGTGTGTCTGGATACCTGGTTGTGTTTGTAAAATCTAAAGAAACTAAAGGAGCTTCACCCACCAGGGACCCCTTCTCTGTTGGAAACAGCTTTAGAACCAGATTCATAAAACAATTAGAACAAGAAGGGTTCACGCCACAGCTAGAATCAACAGCTGCAGCAAGGAGTCAACAGCCAGACCATGAGGTGACATTTGTGAGCATAAAGTTTAGCCATTTTACACGAAACTGAATAAAACTATGAGCTAGAGGCCTGAACACAGCTGATAACCAAAAGCAGTTAAAATGTTATTGAATTTGAATATGCGTTGTGCCAAGACCTACAATTCAATTCAGTTCAATTCAGTTTATTTCTATAGCCCCAATTCACAACACATGTCGTCTCAAGGTTCTTCACAACAGTCAGGTTCATACGTTCCAATTAATCGTAACCATTGAACAGTTCAGTCAGATTCAGTTATTTATTCAAATTGGATCAAAAGTTTTTCTATCTAAGGAAACCCAGCAGATTGCATCCAGTCAGTGACTTGCAGCATTCACTCCTCCTGGATGAGCATGTAGAGACAGTGGACAGTCACTGGCGTTGACTTTGCAGCAATCCCTCATACTGAGCATGCATGTAGCGACAGTGGAGAGGAAAAACTCCCTTTTAACAGGAAGAAACCTCCAGCAGAACCAGAACCAGGCTCAGTGTGAGCGGCCATCTGCCACGACCGACTGGGGGGTTGAGAGAACAGAGCAGAAACACAAAGAGATCCATCTGCCAAGACCTACAGCATGCGCTGTGGCGGTTTGCAGCCGAGTGTGAAGCGGCTGGGATGAGGATCAGCTCCTCCAAGTCCGAGGCCATGGTTCTTAACTGGAAAAGGGTGGCTTGTCCTCGTCAGGTTGGAGGGGAGTTCCTGCCTCAAGTGGAGGAGTTAAAGTATCTCGGGGTCTTGTTCATGAGTGAGGGAAGAATGGAGCGGGAGATCGACAGACGGATCGGTGCGGCTGCTGTAGTAATGGGGGCGCTGTGCCGGTCCGTTGTGAAGAGAGAGCTGAGCCAAAAAGCAAAGCTCTCCATTTACCGGTCGGTCTACGTTCCTACCCTCACTTATGGCCGTGAACTTTGGGTCATGACCGAAAGAATGAGATCCTGGATACAAGCGGCTGAAATGACCTTCCTCCGTAGGGTGGCCGGGCTCTCCCTTAGAGATAGGGTGAGGAGCTCGGCCATCCAGGAGGGGCTCGGAGTAGAGCCGCTGCTCCTCCACATCGAGAGGAGCCAGTTGAGGTGGCTCGGGCATCTATACCGGATGCCTCCTGGACGCCTTCCTCGGGAGGTGTTCCAGGCACGTCCCACCGGGGGGAGGCCCAGGACACGCTGGAGGGATGTCTCTCGGCTGGCCTGGGAACACCTTGGGCTCCCCCCGGAGGAGCTGGAGGAGGTGTCTGGAGAGAGGGCCGTCTGGGCGTCTCTGCTGAGTCTGCTGCCCCCGCGACCCGGATAAAGTGGAAGACGAGGAGTACGAGTACGAGTTGTGTTGAGGTTTATCAGATTATAATTACAGGGGTTAGACAATGAAACTGAAACACCTGTCATTTTAGTGTGGGAGGTTTCATGGCTAAATTGGATCAGCCTGGTAGCCAGTCTTCATTGATTGCACATTGCACCAGTAAGAGCATAGTGTGAAGGTTCATGGGGGTGGATCAGTGATGGTTTGGGCTGCCATATCATGGCATTCCCTTGGCCCAATACTTGTGCTAGATGGGCGTGTCACTGCCAAGGACTACAGGACCATTCTTGAGGACTATGTGCATCCAATGGTTCAAGCATTGTATCCTGAAGGCGGTGCCGTGTATCAGGATGACAATGCACCAATACACACAGCAAGACTGGTGAAAGATTGGTTTGATGAACATGAAAGTGAAGTTGAACATCTCCCATGGCCTGCACAGTCACCAGATCTAAATATTATTGAGCCACTTTGGGGTGTTTTGGAGGAGCGAGTCAGGAAACGTTTTCCTCCACCAGTATCACGTAGTGACCTGGCCACTATCCTGCAAGAAGAATGGCTTAAAATCCCTCTGACCACTGTGCAGGACTTGTACATGTCATTCCCAAGATGAATTGATGCTGTATTGGCTGCAAAAGGAGGTCCTACACCATACGAATAAATTATTGTGGTCTAAAACCTGGTGTTTCACTTTCATTGTCCAACTCCTGTAAATAACAACCTTACAGCTGGTATACTCCTCATTCAGCCCAAATTTCTGTATTAAAATGCTTTACTTTTATTGGTCTGATGTAAAATTCTGATCTTAAATTTTGTGTCTTGATTGGCTGGAAGCAGAAAATCATCAAAAAAGCAGAAGGCTGTGGAATTAATCTATAACTTAGTGATGAAGTTACCAAAATAAATGAACTTTTCAGTAATATTGTCATTTAAGAGCTTTTTACATTTTAATGCATCACCTTGCCAACACAGAGGTGCATCACAGTTTTCAGCTACTTCTCTAGACTCTCAGCTTCCCTCTCCGGAGGGTCACAAGGAAGGAGATGTGGATCAGCTCCTGGATGATTTTTATTCTGTTTGGGTATTTTGGATATTCTTGCTCCTTTTAAGAATAAATGCTGCGAAGCATCCATGGAGCGGTGGCTCAAATAACACACTGGTGTTCTCAGACTCATCTGCTGGAGAACAGAGGCAGTGGAAGGAGGATAGGCTTCATATTTCATTGGAGATGTTTAAAACTTTTTGAGTATCAGGCTAATGTTAGAAATACTAATAATCATTTTATTTTAAAAATGTAGTTTCTGAGAACATCAGCAGGCCTCAATTTCTTTTTAACTCTCTGAACTCTCCTGAATCCTCATGATTTTGACATTTCCATGACATTTCCGGACTATTCCTCCTCTTGTTTTCTTAAACTTTAGGCCAATCTCCAAATTACTCTTTCTTTCTAAATGTTTAAAGAAGGTGATTTTTATTCAGCTACAAGAGCCCTTGCAGCTTTATGATCTTCAAGAAAAGTTTTAGTCGGGTTTTAGGTCTCAATATCTATGCAGATGACATTCAGGTTTATCTTCCATTAAAATCCAGTGGATCCCAGTCCGCAGTGTTTGGCAGATGTGAGAGCATGGCTGGAACTCAACTGTCTTTATTTGAATGTTAAAAGACATCTTATCTGGTAAATCCGACCTGCTTACAGGACACAGTGGTGCTGTTGGGTCACTGGACTCCTCTGGCTGTGTCCTGTTAGTAATCTTTGGGAGATCTTTAGCTCAGATTTTAAATTCAATAAACAGGTGAGTGCCACAGTCCAGTCTAGCGTTTATCATCGGTAGCTTAATGGTAAAGTCAAGGATTACCTTCCTCATGATGTCTTTCAGAGGGTTATTGATGCTTTATTACTTCTAGACTGGACTACTGCAACTCCCTCTATGGTGGGATGGACCAGTCTCTCCTTCACCATCTTCAGCTGGTTCAGAATCCAGCTACCTGTCTCCTAAAGGGGACACGACCACCTGAACCGCAGTTTGTATTCCCCCCAATGGCAGCCCATTTATCTCAGCATTGTTTTAAGATTTCACATTTAGTTTTAAAATGCTTTTAAATGTCTAATTGTCCACCTTGATCTTAACAAGATCAAGGTGGACTGAGCACTGAGACTGCACTATTAAGAGTTTGTAATTACGTTATTTTAACTCTGGGCTCTGGTTGTTCTGATGTCCTCTTGTTGTTGGACCTGACAGCAGCCATCGACATAGTTGATCATGGCATCCTCCTATGCTGGCTGGAATGATGTGTTGGGCTTAAAGGGTCTGTTCTTCAGTGGTGTCAGTCATAATTATCTGGATGGACTTTTATGGGTCCCTTCAGTCTGAAAATAGCCCCTTTTAGCTATGGTGTGCCCCAAGGCTATATTTTGGTTCCAGCTTAAGTCGAACTGTCTTTGCTGCCATTGCGGTCAATTTTCTCACGTGATAACCTTTCATTCCACTGTTTTGCTGATGACCTACAGATTTATCTGCCCTTAAAAGGAGGGAAAGACTCATTTCAGCCTTTATTGCATTGGTTGTCTCTAAATGTTCTAAGACTAGATCTAGTCACTTTTGGAAAAGCTGTTAGTCACGTTATTGACAATGCTCTGGGCGAGATACCTCTGTGTCTTCTTTGATGGTTCCCTCTAAACTGTGTGAGCAGGTAAGTGCAGTGATCCAATCCTTTTTCTTTTTTTTTACCGTGTCCTGTCTGGCAGTATGACACAGTTTTCTGAGTGCCAAGAAGAAGCCCAACAGATTTACTTTCACAAGTGGAGCAATACGGCTAAAACTTTACTGCTCTGCTTGATATTTTGATGGGGGCCTAAACTGATCCAGGAGAGCGAGCAGCGCAAGATCCGACCTGACACAAAAACAAGCATGCACAGTCACAATCACACATTCCCACCCTCATGCGTACACATAAAAACACTCATACCTACACACCCAACATAAAGACACATAACAATGGATGTCATACATTAACTCACTCACCATACATACTCTATACTTCTAGGTCCAGGTGTCCAGCTAGGTCCAGCAGTTGGTCCCCTTCCTTCCAGGGAGGAGACAGGCAGACCACCCCAGTCCAGACTAGTGCCGGCACAGCCCGAACCCAAGCAACCCCAGCCCAGACCCTAACCCCCCACTCCAACCCCAGCCCCCAATGACCCTGGTCCCCATCTGGACAAGGGGCCATGTACAAACAAGGGGTTTACCCGGTCCAAACGAGCCCATCAACCAAAGCCGTCCCAGGATGAAACAGTCCCTACCCCCCAATGAATTCCTGTCTCAACACCATGAGCCCCACACCCCCAATGAATCTCCCCACAGGGCCAACCCCAACCAGGACACAGATATCAATTACATGCCCCCAAACGCCAATAATCCCCTCCCCACAGGGGCACACCACCACAGATGAGCTCCACCTCCGAAAAGCCGATGAAGACATAACCACACAGCTCAAGCTCCACAAACGGCCCCTCTCCAAGCACCCCCGCCGCATCCTGCCCCCCACCACAGGCCCTTGCCCTGCGATGGCAAGGCAGGGACCCTGCGTAACGCCACCCCAGCCTCCGCCTACAGGCGCAACAGAGCAGACACCACTGAGCACCGTGCTCACAACAGAACCCCCAACCCCACACCAAGATGGTACAAACTCACCTGGCAAGAGGTCCCTGGCCAGCGGCACCTACTCAGGGCCGGCAGCCTCCACCATGCCCCCTGCAACCACACAAACACACCACATCACCGCCACAACAACGACGGCCCAGAGAGAATCATTAACCAGCTCAGCTCCACCAACACTGCTCAGCCGCTTCAAATGCCAGTGAACCCTGCATCCCCTTCACGCCAACCTCCAGCCAGCCGCACTGATCCCTCCTCCGGACACGAGTCAGTGGTCCAATCCAGCATTTTCCATCTGAGACAGCTAGCCAAGGTAAAGCCATATCTTCCACCTGATGGTTTGAAGATGCTTTTCAGCTGTTTGTTACCTGCAGATTGGACTACTGCAACTGTCTATACTCTGGTTTGGTCCAGGCCTCTGTCAGGCAGTTGGTCCAAAATACTACCACTGATCTGCTGACTGGTACGAAATGGAAGGAGCATATTACCCCAGTGTTGGCTTCCTGTGATTTACAGGATCTAATTTAAAATCGTGCTTTTCATTTTTATAATCACTACATGGTCAAGCGCCCTCCTATCAGTCTGAGCTGCTTTCTATCCTTGCTCAAGAACCATGAGTTCTAGCGTAAAGCTAATGTTATCAATTTCTAGGGCTACAGTTAAATCTCAAGGTGACAGAACCTTTGCTTTGACAGGTCCCAGACTCTGGACTAGTCTGCCTCTAAATCTGTGTAAACTCTAAAGCACTTTAAATCACTACTGAAGACTCGAGTCAATGTTGGCTTTCAGCAAACGTTGACCGAAATGTTTTTACAGGCTGTTTTAACAGTTTTTATTGTCTTTTGTTCTTATTCTCTGTTATCTTAATTGCTTTACTGTTGTGCCTTTTATCCTTCTGGGCTGATTTTAACGTTTTGCAGCATGAGTTGTTGGAAATGCGCTATTTGAATAAATGTGTTCTTGACCTTAAATGATCTGGCACATCTTTATCTTAAAGAGCTTTCATATCCACACATTCCCAGTAGATTTCTACCATCTTTAGGTAAGAAGCTCTTTGTTGCTCCCAGGACTCAGCTCAGAACCAGGGGAGACCGAGCTTTTTCAGCCGCGGCTCCTTGGCTCTGGGACGGTCTACCTCTCTCTATGAGCTCTGCTAGGTCTTTAGATGATTTTAAATCTTTTTTAAAAACTCAACTATTTAAACTGGCTTTAATCCCAGAGAGCAGGACCGTTAGACCAGTCCTGGTTTCTTCTATGACTTTATTTACTTTGATTTTATTGCCTAGATTGTCAACCTTGTATTTTATTGCTTATTGCCTTTATCATCTTGTTTTTGTCTTCTGTGTTATTCACCTTTACAGCTTTGGTTTGTAAAGGGCTTTATAAATAAACCGATAATTCATTGAATAGCAGCCCACTGCTCCCTATTAGGGATGGGTTAAATGCAGAGGACAAATTTCGTTGTAATGTACATGTGCAATGACCAATAAAGATGATTATTATTATTATTTAAACAGTGTTGCTCACCAGCCAGACATGTAGAACCCAACTGGAAGTTGTTTCAGCCATCATCTCCTGTTATGAGGAGTCAGAACACACCCAGGACCCACTGTTCCTGGGACAAAACCATGTGGTTCTACCAGCTGCTGATGGAGGATGGAGCAACCAGTTCTCTGTGATGGTACATGGGTAAAATCAGTGGCTGTGGGGTCGGAGGGAATAATTAATATGCACAAATGTTGTGCAGAGATGTTAGAGGAAGAGCTGCTGCCTTCAGGGACTCCTGGAGTTTATTATTATCTGTTGTTCTGGATTATTTTGTACCAGGTTGTAATTAGTTTATGGAGATTTCTCAGACAAATAAAATCTTTAGACAAACCTTTCCTGGACCTTTTCAGTTTTTGAACCTTTAACACGAGCGACTTTAAACTGATGTGACAGTGTAACATGGAGGACAGCAGAGACAGAGGAACAATGGAGGCTGTGATGGTTGATAAGTAGCAGCTGTGAGTCCTGTCAGAATACACTGAGGGCAGAAATGGCCCAGTTTAAAGGCTGATATCACATATTTCTGCTGTGAACCAAACAAAAAGTTTTTCTGACATCAGAACAAACAGATCTATCAGCTCTCAGAGTTTCTGATGGTCAGGAGAAACTGACCAGATCATCAGAAAATATCCAAACGCACCGAGCCATCTTTAACAGAGCTGTAAAAGTTTCCACAAATCATTCGAACCCATTAATAGCTCAAAGGTCAGCGCTTCAGTGCCTTGCTCCAGGGCACTGAAGCGGGATGAAGCAGATTCCTCAGAGGAAACCAGGACAACAAATGAAAAGCAGCAGGTGAAAAAAAGCCCAGACCTGCTTTAAGGATTATTTCTCTCTCACACACACACACACACACACACACAAACACACACACACACACAAACACAAACACAAACACACAAACACACACACACACACAAACACAAACACACACACACACACACAAACACACACACACGCACACACACCCCCACACATGTTCACCAACAGATGATGAAGTTCTTGACTCGGTGACACAAGCCTGTGGTCTGAGAGAACCCTTAGTGATGAGATGATCCAGCGTGTTTTGACTTCACCAAATCAAACGTGAGAAACTGGTTCTAGGTCTTACTGGAAGGGAAGTCTGAACTGGTCTATAAGTCCAGGAAGCATCCAGGTGTTACTGGAACCAGTTTCACCCAGGGAACGCTGACCTTTGACCCCACAGATGGCAAGCTGGTTTTATTGGTGTGTTGCCTCCAGCTGTGGAGCAGACACACATGGACTCCATTAACACACACAGATGGATCTCATTCTGCCTACCTGACACTGTAAATATGTATGGATCATATCAACGTCATGTAACGTGATCTGTTACCTGCTCTGCTCCAACAACAGAACATCAGAGGTTGACCCAGAGCTCATCAGATGGTTCTGAAGAACTCTAACTCCTTTGTTCATACAGACCACTTTAGTCCATAAATAACGAGGCCTGATCCTGAAGGACACCAACAGCTGGACCTCGTTCTGGGGTAACGGTGGCTCGGTGGTAGGGGTTCGTCCTGTAACTGATGGGTTGCTGGTTCGAACCCCTGCTCTGTCCAAGTCCTCATGAAGTGCTATACAAGTGCAGGCCATTTGTTTTTAGTAAAAATGCATCAGTTCATGTTTTAATGTTATGAACAATGAATGTTCTGTTTCCTTAGCTGAGGTGGAACCGGATCATGCTGGTCTGGGTACAGGAACGTCTCATCCAGCCTGGGTCCTGGTCTACAGAGACGAGCTTCCTTTCTTTAAAGGGAAGTGTTTATTTTCCTGACTTGTGGTTATGTGGAGCCTTCCTCTTCAGTCAGTGTCTGTCAGCGTGGTGACCTCCTTGGTGGAACGTGGGGGTCAGCTTAGACTGTAGAACATTAGTGAAAGTGACAACCTGAACATTTTTTGTCTTATTAGTTACCACCTGTGACCTTCCTGGACCAGTTAACCCTCAGTTTGGTCTGACAGGCGGTTAAACTTTGGATGGTTCACAGCAGTCTGCTGGTTAATGTGAAGACGGCGTACCGGTTCTGTGAGGTTTTCTCACTGGACCAACAAGCTTAATCTGGAGGAAGGCAAACCAATGAGACTGGTTTCTCTGTGGAAACTGGAAAATCACGGCAGTTTCACAATAAAAGCTTCAAAATCTGAAAATATTCAAACTTTTTGTTCTAACTTCTTTTCTCTGCATGAAGAGGTTTTATTTCTGGATGGTGGAGAACTGGTGACTATCTCAGATGATTGCAGGTCCAGTCCAGATGAATGACTGAAATAACAGAACCAGAACAGACCAGGTTCTGTTATTTCAGCAGGTTTTTATTGTAGTTAAGGTACTACAATAAGATCTAAAGGTTTCTCTGAGACAGATGATCCTCCAAAGTGGGTCTGAACCCGCCTCATGTCTCATTAATGAACCTGCTGGAACCAAGAGAGAATACGAACAGCAACAGGAAGACAGAATATGGTCCATTAAACAGAACAATCAGAACATGGGTTCAGAACCAGAACAGAATCAATTCATCAGGAACAATCCCAGGAGAATATGATCCAAGATAAATCCATCAGGCTTGATGGTACCTGGGCCCCACCTTCAGCAGCCTTGAATGGGTCCAACAAGCTGTCTGGTTCTTCTGTTCCAGGTCAAGTAGAATTCTGTTGGTTCTTCAGTTACAGCTGAAGCAGAGATCAGGTTCTGTAAGAACTTAAAATGTTCTGATTGTTTCTGTTCATAAAAGAAAACGGTTAATCTGTGTTAAAGTTCTGGTTCCTCCTGACCTGTTTTTGTCTGGGTTGGAGGGGGATGGGAGGAAAGTTCACCCAGAATGACCCCCTCTCCACTCCCCTCCTCTTCCTCCTCAGCTGGTCTGTCAGTACTTTCTGCAGTCCAGTTCTGGAGGTCAGTGGGCTTCCAACAGTCAGAAGCTTTAATCAACTGGTATTTGTCCAGTTTAGGGTGTGGTTTATGTCTCGGTACAGAGTGGCCTACACCTTCACGTTACACAAAGTCCAGTGAGTAATAGTTTATATTCTTGTTAATTCCAGAACCTCAGAGCAAACAGTCAACAGCTGGAGGTTCTGATGAAGAACAGAGACAAACTGAGAATAAAAACTGAGGAGTGAGACTGCTGGGTGGGTGGAAGCTCAGGACAGAGCACCAAAACTTTTCCATCACAACAATCTGAACATTTAGTTTTAGTATGACTTCACCTTCTCATGTTCAGAGCGTGATATTTGCTCCACAGCTTGTTTCCATCCAGGCACTCATGCTTCCTTCAGTCATCTTTAGCAGGATGCATTTATGGTCCGGTGTAGGTACCAGATCTGCTCGGGGCCCAACGCCTGCTGATGACTTCACACTATCTGATTGGCGGACGTTGGCGTAAAACATTGTGGTTGGTCCAGACAACCTACTGACGTACCTTTGGAGGGATTGCCGCTTGTACGAAACATGGACGACTTTTCAAAGAAATCTCCCATTACTTATCGAGAGGAACTTACCGCAGCCCAAGCATCACTTCTAAAAGTCCCGAGAGCAGAATCAGTGAAGTGTGGGTTTGATGTTAAATGTTTGGACTTTAGGGTGGGAGGTCACTGCCTTTTATAAATTATTGTATCAATAGAGAGATGTAAATATGGGAACTGATATTTGGTCTAATATATTTGGCTTTTTGGCGTATTAAGGTATAATTGAAATTTGGTCTAACAAATAATAGTGGCACACACACACTGCAAACAAATTACCGATCGATTCAATCGATTCATCTTTAAATTCAAAAGGGCTTTATTGTTAAGGTGTAAAGAGGTTTAGGTTGCCAAAAGAAATGGGAAATAAAAGTAAAAATATGTAATGATAGAGACCTGGAGCAGATTTGATTCTTATGAATGGGCGCATGTAGCTTGTCTTTATAAAACGGTGTGCAGTGTAGTTTGTCCGAACGGCGATGCCGTATTGTGACGTCATCGGCAGGCGAAGGGCCCTGAGCAGATTTGGTACCTAGACCGGTTCAGGTTTGTAGCTCATGATCATTTTATCTTCAACTTAAAGTAAAAAGGTGATGCATCAATCCATCAGACACAGAAGAGCAGCGGAAGAAAAACTGCAGCTTGGGTTTGATATCAAAAGGGGAAGATTTATATGTTGATTTATTCAGTGTGGATGAGGTCAGGAGAAATGTGCAGTAGCTTGGAGATCTAACAAGCTGGTACCCTACCCAGGGATGTAGAAGCTCTGTGGTGAGCCCAGTCTGCTGTAAGTGATAAATGACTGTCATTCAAAGCATTAAAAGTCCTTCAGCATTCAGATGAAGATCATTTCTGCACCTCCTCTGACCAGCATTGTCATACTGATGTGCACAGATGTCACACCTCCAGAACATGACCGGTTGGCCATGCATGGATGTGCAGGTCTCACATTTCTTCTCATAATTAGTCCTTGTTTTACTTATGAGGGTGTAACTGCTCTGCAGTAATGTGGCTGTCAGCAGGTCTTTCTGAGGACACCTTCTGCCCCACCACCCAAACTCTATCTGTCCATTACGTCCACAACAAGCTTTGCCCCAACACGTCATTTCAAGCTAATGCTCCACATGTGGTGGATGGAACTGGAGTTAAAATGCTAATAATTGTTATGGAAATTGTAGTGCCTTGCTTGATTTGCTCTATGGTACTCTACAGGTCCTTCTCAAAATATTAGCATATTGTGATAAAGTTCATTATTTTCCATAATGTCATGATGAAAATTTAACATTCATATATTTTAGATTCATTGCACACTAACTGAAATATTTCAGGTCTTTTATTGTCTTAATATGGATGATTTTGGCATACAGCTCATGAAAACCCAAAATTCCTATCTCACAAAATTAGCATATTTCATCCGACCAATAAAAGAAAAGTGTTTTTAATACAAAAAACATCAACCTTCAAATAATCATGTACAGTTATGCACTCAATACTTGGTCAGGAATCCTTTGGCAGAAATGACTGCTTCAATGCGGCGTGGCATGGAGGCAATCAGCCTGTGGCACTGCTGAGGTCTTATGGAGGCCCAGGATGCTTCGATAGCAGCCTTTAGCTCATCCAGAGTGTTGGGTCTTGAGTCTCTCAACGTTCTCTTCACAATATCCCACAGATTCTCTATGGGGTTCAGGTCAGGAGAGTTGGCAGGCCAATTGAGCACAGTGATACCATGGTCAGTAAACCATTTACCAGTGGTTTTGGCACTGTGAGCAGGTGCCAGGTCGTGCTGAAAAATGAAATCTTCATCTCCATAAAGCTTTTCAGCAGATGGAAGCATGAAGTGCTCCAAAATCTCCTGATAGCTAGCTGCATTGACCCTGCCCTTGATAAAACACAGTGGACCAACACCAGCAGCTGACACGGCACCCCAGACCATCACTGACTGTGGGTACTTGACACTGGACTTCTGGCATTTTGGCATTTCCTTCTCCCCAGTCTTCCTCCAGACTCTGGCACCTTGATTTCCGAATGACATGCAGAATTTGCTTTCATCCGAAAAAAGTACTTTGGACCACTGAGCAACAGTCCAGTGCTGCTTCTCTGTAGCCCAGGTCAGGCGCTTCTGCCGCTGTTTCTGGTTCAAAAGTGGCTTGACCTGGGGAATGCGGCACCTGTAGCCCATTTCCTGCACACGCCTGTGCACGGTGGCTCTGGATGTTTCTACTCCAGACTCAGTCCACTGCTTCCGCAGGTCCCCCAAGGTCTGGAATCGGCCCTTCTCCACAATCTTCCTCAGGGTCCGGTCACCTCTTCTCGTTGTGCAGCGTTTTCTGCCACACTTTTTCCTTCCCACAGACTTCCCACTGAGGTGCCTTGATACAGCACTCTGGGAACAGCCTATTCGTTCAGAAATTTCTTTCTGTGTCTTACCCTCTTGCTTGAGGGTGTCAATAGTGGCCTTCTGGACAGCAGTCAGGTCGGCAGTCTTACCCATGATTGGGGTTTTGAGTGATGAACCAGGCTGGGAGTTTTAAAGGCCTCAGGAATCTTTTGCAGGTGTTTAGAGTTAACTCGTTGATTCAGATGATTAGGTTCATAGCTCGTTTAGAGACCCTTTTAATGATATGCTAATTTTGTGAGATAGGAATTTTGGGTTTTCATGAGCTGTATGCCAAAATCATCCGTATTAAGACAATAAAAGACCTGAAATATTTCAGTTAGTGTGCAATGAATCTAAAATATATGAATGTTAAATTTTCATCATGACATTATGGAAAATAATGAACTTTATCACAATATGCTAATATTTTGAGAAGGACCTGTATATGAACTGACAAAAGTATTAGAACCCCTCAGTGTTGTTCCATTCTTTTCTTACTTAGTCTTAGAGTAATGGTTTCTCAGCCTTCTGCTTACAGCTGTGTGAGATAATATGTACGCCACACTGTTAAGATTATGTCTAGGACCACAGGTTTCACCTCGTCTCTCTGGGTCTAATGAGAGCTACTTTGAAAACTGTTGTAGCCTATAGGAGAACCTTTGCTTTGTCTGGTCAGAATGATTTGGCAGCACTACTGAGCGCATCTCCAATGCTGTAAAATCCTTCTCTCTTGCAAGATTATGATAAAGCTGATTCTGAGTGACAATCATCGGTTTCTGTCTTGGTAAAAACATATTTTTCTACAACATAATCAAGTTTGATCAAGTCAAAAATGCTCTGCCTCATTTGGCTCAGACACTGAGAAAATAAACACTTTCAGCTGAAGCCAGTTACTGTGGATCAACATGCAGGAGGATCATTTTTGATTTTATACAAAGTGGTCAACAGCAGATGTTTTGTAGTGACAGAACATATAAAAGTAAAAACTAATTAGAAATAAAGATTTCTGTTGCTGATTGGTCTGGCTGTTAGCTCACTGCTCAACCTCCTTGTCCTAGCTGTGACATGGCCTCTTCTGCTGTGCTTTTGATTCAGCTTTGAGTTGAATCCAGTATACCTTCATAAACCTGGATGTTTTTGGTGGGTGAGGAGAAATCCTTCCTTCATGTGGGTGAGCTGAGCTCAGCGTTTACTTCCTCTGAACTCACCCCCATTTCCTGCATCGATGATCTTTGCAGCAAAGATGCTCACTCTGTGTTATGATTTGTGGGTGTTTTGGGGTTTTTGTTGGTTTTATTCACAGTTAAGGTTTTGAATCGTTCTTCTGTTTGTTTTCCTGGTCATGCTTTAGTTTTTGTATTCATGTTCCATATATACACTCCTGTTCAGTTATTCAGCGCGGAAACACTTTTCAAACCATGTCTTGTCTTCTGGATCATGCTCATGTGTTTCATGCCAAGCCCATCTTGCCACTCTGCCCATGTCTGCTTTTGCATGTCTTGCCTACCCGTTTATTGTTTCTATTATGTTCCGTGAGTGAGTTTTTGTTTTTTATTCATTAAATCCTTTTTTTTTCACTTACCGTCATACTGCCTGCTAGTCTGCATTCTGGGGTCCTCTATCCCGCAAATTGTAACACTCTGTCCCTTTTCAGCGTCCCTGTTACCGAGAGAGATCTCCAGACAGTGTCGTATCATCTTCCATATATGGTAGTAACTTCCAGTTCTCATAGGTGGGACTCCAAAGGTGCTTTTCCAAAACAGTTTTTAAATTGTGGTTCTGCTTCAAAAAGTTATTCTTGTTTATTAATGTTTAACTGAATACACTTAAGACTTAAGACTTAAAGCTGAATTCTGATTGGTTAACAGAAAAGGAAATCCAGTTTGTTGGTGTTTAGTTTTCCATTAACATTAGCAGAAACTATCAGATGGGATTTTTTTATGAAACAACACAGACAGCGCGTCTGAAACTGAAACTGTGATGTTCCTTATTCGGATTTGAGTCTTTTTGTGCTTTAATATCTCAGAGATGGTGGAGGACTTGGTGTCTGTCTGTCCTGTCTTCATGTCTCACTGTTTGCTGTTCAAGCAGACCTGATGGAAGTTCTGACCTGCAGCCTGTCAGAACAAACCAACAGATCGATGCTGAAACTGCTGAAACCTCAATGAACCCATTAAACACCAGTACCTGGTTCCAGCTCAGCTCTCAGTATGTGACACACTGAATCCAGAGGACATTTTTCCCAGTCTGTGTCCCATCAGAACCACCGGGGACAAGCTGAGCAGGGAAAGATACTGCAGCCAGGAGCACAAAGGTCAGGTCACAAGCTCTCCATTGTTTACCCGACAGCGCCGCTTCTGATCCCAGATCCTGGCTGTCAGAGTTCAGAACGGGGACAGGGGGGTTGGGGTGGATCAGCAGGGCTCCGGGGGGGTCGGAATGTAAAGAACGGAGGCTTATAATTGGACTGGGAGTCACGGCTGATGCTCCGACTGAAAGAGCGACAAAAAAAAAGGATGGAGAAACTGACGAAGGGAGACAGTGGAGGGGCTGATGGTGGTCTGAGAGTGAACTGAACCTGAAACAGCAGGATGAAAAGAGATCCAAATTATGTGGAGGAACATCCTGTGATGTTCAGCAGTAAGAGCAACAACAGAGCAGGTCAGTAACAGCTCCAGAGCTGTGGGACTAAAATAATCAAGTGAGTCTGATCTGGATGAGAGCAGGAAGGCTGCTTCGGTCATCAGGAACCCTGAAGACATTCAATTGGACCAAACATCTCACCTAGACATGACTAAACATTCTGAGTGCTTTGGTTCTTTAAAGTTTTATAAGAGCCTCATTGAGATGTTCTCCAGACTCCTTTGCCATCATCGCATATAAACATGCAGAACATTTGTCCTCATTGCAGAATACTTCTCACCATTTGAGGTTTCTAAATCCTCACAAAGCACCGACCCGATCAGCTTCAGACAGTTCTTGGAGTGCTTTTAGTTCTGTTAAATGATCCACCTCATCTTCAGCATTTTCATGAGAAAATGGTGTAAGGATTATGATGATTGATTAATTAATATTCATCAAGAATTATAATTTAAAATCATAATTTGAAAAAAATGAATTTCTTTACCAAAAATCATGACTTACGAATAGAAATCAGAGATGTCCTCTGGTGTGATTATGGGCTCAAAGCTCTTTAATAATTACAAATTATTAACCAAAACCACCAACTGTCACTGTTTATTCAACCGCGTCACCGAAGGTGGGGGAACTTCGAACTTATTTTTACAGATAAATCATTCTTGCACAAAATAAACACAAACGCTTCTTTTAATTATATATATGAAGATTTATTGAAGCCAAATAATCCTGATATACCATTATTCTGGTCCAAAACCTTCACCTAACTACCAAGTACTATTAAATAACAAAAGGAATAAAAATGACTACCTAACAATAATAATAAAAGAAAAATATATATATGCATTTAGTGTCTATGAAGATCAAACCAGTAGTTTTATGGACAAAATGTGTAATTTGGGTTAAATGGAAAGAAATCCTCCTGGTGCTGATGTCTCGATGTCGGCGATCAGCTGATGAAAGGCTGGGGCCACGCCCCTTTAGCCACAACCAGCTGATCGCCCCAAATCTTGAGAAAGAGTCATAAACTCTGAGGCGGGAACTCAGTGGAAAATCTCCAGCAATAAAACTGAAACAAAGAGAGGTCGGGTGAGGCCCAGACCGCAGTTGCTTTGAATGAAAACCTTTTAAAAGTCCAACTTCTAACTCCTGGCTGATTTGAGATCAGCCGGACAAACATGAACCACGCAGCAGCAAATCAAAACACAGCTCAGCATAAAACAATTCAATCAGGATTGCATTCAACAAGTTAATACCTGAGATGAACTACTGGTGATTATAAATCACCTTCACTAACCTCTATCCTGCCCAATCATAGGCTTTTGAGGAACACAGTGACAGATTTTGTTTTGCTCCGCCACGGATCACTGATGGTTCAGCTAAGGACAGGATGGTCCCAGTAGCTTCAAAGACTGTGATTCATCTCACCTTTTGAACCTAGGGAGGAATGTTGGACCATGTTTTGCTGAATATTGGACCATTTGCACATTGCTGGACGCCACCAGGCCTTCCGGCGTTTTCGGCCATTTTGTATCCGAGGACAGTCCGCTACTACAAATCCCAGCGGCCACCATGGCTGATAGGACGGGGGCGTCGCAGCTCTGATGCCACAGTCAACTATATAACAGAGGATGAGACAGCCCACCATTGCTTTCAGCTTGGGACCTAGACGCGGTTACCACGTAACTAAAGCAGCATTGTGGAGAAGAGGTCCCACGTTAATTTCATTCATTGTCCTCGTTGGCCAACAAGAAACTAAGCGAATTAAGCTTACAGGAATAAGAAGGCTTGTAAGTTTTCAACTTTACCGATCGAAGACGTGGGTTTAACACTTAGCCAAAAAAACCACAGAGTTTTCAAGGAGATGCAATTTTCCCTCCTTGTTTTTTTTGTTCCAGTCGACTAGTGACGGTCCGTCATATTTTGTTTTTCACCTTTCTGCCAAGGAGATCACAAGGACGAAAAACGGACTGTTTCCCTGAGTTATCCGCGGATGCGTGGAAACTCTCCCACCCTTCTCTCTCCCCCCCTCTGCTCAGAGGAGGCAACCTCAAGTAAAATCCATCTTTTTATTTTTATTTCTTTATTAGAAATAGAGTGGGCAGGATAGAGTAGGACGTTAGGCGATTTAAAATCGCCACTTATAGTCTAATGTGTTCTAAACTGTATGTGCATGCAACATTTTATTGAAACTTTGATTTGCTGTGTTGGATACCTGAAAGCCGCTGTGCTCCCCAGCTGTGAGGTTTTACCACCTGAGAGCAAGCTCAGGTGCGCCGTAAAACTGAACTGCTATAATAACCTCATGGTGAAATTCACCATTTTCTTTGTCTTCAACTTTACTGCTTATTAGTTGCTGCCAAAGGTTTTACAACCCTTAGTGTGCGCAGACTCCCCAGCGGTGGGGGATGTTTTATGACTTACAGTATTAACTAAGCTACACTTTCTGGTGGGCCGCTCCCCAAAACTCCCTTCAACATCATATTCCTCTTGTCATATTATCACTTTTGCCATAACTGCTGGTTTGATCTCATACACCCTCAATGCTGTTTTATTTTGTTTAGTTAGATATTTTACCCTTTTTGTCTAGAACTTTGCATGCTTGATTAGGTGAAGATTATTGAATCAGAATAGCGAGTTGTATCAGGACTGTTGATTTAATAAATATTCACGTAGATAAAGAGAAGGCGTTTGTGTTTATTTTGTGCAAGAGTGATTTGTCAGTCAAAATAAGGTCAAAGTTCCCCACGTTTCGGCAGAAACGGTTGATTAAACAGTGACATCTAATAATAGTTACCAACTATTACTGAGAATTTAATAATTGTAATTATCAAGGGCTTTGAGCCATAATTACAACACCAGAGGACATCTCTGGTTTCGATTCATAAATGAGGATTTTTGGTTAAGAAATTAATTTTCTCAAATTATGGTTTTTAATTATAATTCTTGATAAACATTAATTAATCAATAATCGTAATCCCAACAATGGGCTCCTCAGACTGCCTCAGCCTGCATAATGCTAATCCTACCAGGCCCTGCAACAGCAAACCAGTTCCACACCATGAAGTTCACACCTCCGTGCTTCACACCAGGAGGTTCTCTAGCCCAGAGTTCTTTAGTTTTAGTTAAACACAATCTATTGTAGATCTGTATCACATGGTGGCAGATGTTCTTGCTCTGGGAACCTTTAGACTTTCCCTGATGCCCTCTTCTTCAACAGAAAGGTTTCCTTATGGAGCTCGTCTGATCCTGCTGGGACACTGAAGACACTTTAACCTTACTAGTTACTAGTCTGCTGAGATGGTCTGAACTGGTCCAGTCAGCAACTGCTTTAATGTTTTCTGACCAGAAATAATTTTTCCGTCTGAGGAACATTTTGTTTTATTTTTTGGATTCTTAATAAATCTTTTCTCATCGTCATGTCCTCCCACCCAGACTCAGCAGAATCTCCAGACTGAAGGCCTTAGAGAGACTTTGACTCCTCCATCAGATGAAGGCAAACTGAACATTAAAGTTGGAAACAGAATGCTCGTCTACTTCAACAGGAAAGCCAGAGAACACAGAAGAACTAATGATTAATAATAGATGGAGACATGAGGAGGGTGGGGTCCTTCGCTGAGAGACAGAAACAGTGAGTCACCTCCAGCTGGACCTGCTTTGTTCTCTCCTCGGATCATTGAAAATCAAAAGAACTGGTTCTGAAACAGATGGGTCAGAGCTCAGTTTCACCCTAACCCTAAAATCTGGACATGGTGTTAACTCCTACTGTGGTTCCTGTCCAGGTCTGTCATCCTGCCAGAAGACTTTGGGTCCAACTGGACCTCTTCCAGGATTGACAAGACCATAACATCTGAATTTAACTCTGCAGAAAAGAAGCCTCATGGCAAACTTCTCCAGACTCTGAGGCATCTGGACAGGTTCATGATCTAAACAACATTCTAGAGAACAGTTTAAGCTTTGCTTGATGTGTGCTGGTCTGGAGCACAGGAACCTGTTTGGATCTGGGTTTTGTTCCTTGAAGAGGACAAGTCACCTTTTTCTGGTCGAGGACCATGGCCTTGGACTTGGAGGAGTTGATCCTCATCCCAGCCGCTTCACACTCAGCTGCGAACCGCCCCAGCGCATGCTGTAGGTCTTGGCTAGAGGGGGCCAGCCAAAATCCACTGGTCCCCAAACCAGACCCCCTCCGGCCCTTGGCTGCGTCTAGAAATCCTGTCCATAAAAGTTATGAACAGGACCGGTGACAAAGGGCAGCCCTGCCGGAGTCCAACATGCACCGGGAACAGGTCCGACTTAGTGCCGGCAATGCGGACCAAACTCCCGCTCCGCTCGTACAGGGACTGGATGGCCCCTAATAAAGGGCCCCCGATTCCATAGTCCTGGAGCACCCCCCACAGGGCATCATGAGGGACATAGTCGAATTCAATTCAATTCAATTCAGTTTATTTCTATAGCGCCAATTCACAACACATGTCGTCTCAAGGTTCTTCACAACAGTCAGGTTCATACATTCCAATTAATCGTAACCATTGAACAGTTCAGTCAGATTCAGTTATTTATTCAAATTGGATAAAAAGTTTTTCTATCTAAGGAAACCCAGCAGATTGCATCCAGTCAGTGACTTGCAGCATTCAATCCTCCTGGATGAGCATTTAGAGACAGTGGACAGTCACTGGTGTTGACTTTGCAGCAATCCCTCATACTGAGCATGCATGTAGCGACAGTGGAGAGGAAAAACTCCCTTTTAACAGGAAGAAACCTCCAGCAGAACCAGAACCAGGCTCAGTGTGAGCGACCATCTGCCACGACCGACTGGAGGTTTGAGAGAACAGAGCAGAGACACAAAGAGAACAAAGAAGCACTGATCCAGGAGTACTTTCTATGGGAAGGAAAAGTAAATGTTAATGGATGTAGCTCCTTTAGTCGTTTCATCTAGAAAGAAAGAACAAATAAACTCTGAGCCAGTTTTCAAGGTTAGAGTCTGAAAGAGAGAACATAGAGTTAGTTATAGTAGAAGCTCAGTCAGTAGCCATGTCTAGGAGAGAGAAAGGGTTAAACACTGAAAGACAGGGCTATGTGGATCATCTGTAGAGGGTGAGCATTAAGTTGTTGCCAGCAGAAGCTGAGCAGACTGAGTTGTGTTTATTTTTATGAGATTTTCATGATTTACTCCTTTTACATTATTTTTTAATCTATTCAATTTTGGCCGTGGGCGAGACACTGTCTTAATAGGGTAATGGGTGGGTAGCAGTACAGAAGCTGCAGAGAGGAGTGTTAAACTGCCTTCTCCAGGTCCACACAACACATGTGGACCGGTTGGGCAAACTCCCATGAACCCTCAAGTACCCTTTAGAGGGTATAGAGCTGGTCCAGTGTTCCACGGCTGGGACAAAATCCCCACTGCTCCTCCTGAAGCCGGGGTTTGACTATCGGCCGGACTCTCCTCTCCAATACCCTGGCGTAGGCCTTACCAGGAAGGTTGAGGAGTGTGATCCTCCTGTAGTTGGAACACACCCTGCGGTCACCCTTCTTATGAAGGGGGACCACCACCCCAGTCTGCCAGTCCAGAGGCACTGTCCCCGACCGCCACGCAATGTTGAAGAGGCGTGTCAACCTTGACAGTCCTACAACATCCAGAGACTTGAGGTACTCAGGGCGGATCTCATCCACCCCCGAAGTCTTGCCACCGCGGAGCTTTTTAACCACCTCGGTGACTTCAGCCTGGGTGATGAAAGAGTCCAACCCCGAGTCCCCAGCCTCTGTTTCCACCAGGGAATGTGTGATGGCAGGATTAAGGAGATCCTCAAAGTACTCCTTCCACCCCCACTATAAACAGTGTTGGCAAAGCACTGCTTCCCCCTCCTGAGGCACCGGACGGTTTGCCTCACATGGAGACGTGCTCTATGTTTTCTGTTACAGTTTAAAAGCCAGGTAACCTCAGACAGGTAGGTTGTTCCTAAGGGGACAAAGCCTCTCAGTGGCCTGTCAGCCACAATGGGATGGTCCTTTCTCACGTATAGTCTATAGACAGGGGAAGAGTCTCAAAGTTGAGACTCAAACCGACAGCGGGCCAAAGGGGTACCTAACCTCAGATAAATGTGTTTTCCAGGTCAGGAAAATAGTCTTCGAAATATTCTTGGAGATGCTCCAGGTGGGACTGGATTAATAGAGAGATGGAGCCCAGATCATCACATGATTGGAGCTGAACCTGTTACCATGGGAACCATCTACAACAGGCTGCCCAGTGGTTCTCGCAGCATGGAGTCTCAACTGGCAACGAGCTGCACATGTGCTGAGTTTTTGTTCATTCTGATGATGGTATTACAAAACATATACTGTATACAAAAACATTTTTTTTACTTTAGTGCAATAGACAAAAACAACTACCGAGTCAAAATTAAATTGGTGCAGTAGGGTTGGAGCTTTTTAATGGGAGATATAACTTTGGCATCTTTAGGATGGTCTGATTATATAATAGCACTAAATACTCATCAAAAAACATGTCCTGTATCACACCCGCCGACTGCCGAACATATCTGTTCATTTATGCATTAAAAGAAACATTTACTGACTTGCGCCTCAGAGCAGGTGAGACACACCTGAGCTTCTGTTAGCATTTCAACATGAAGGTTTATTCTCCTTCTGGCTGCCCATTAGCCAACTCTATGCCCCCAACAACTCATGCGCCCTCTAGCGGCTAAAGGATGAACAGCGATGCAAGAACAACTGAAGTAACGCTACAGGACTCGTCAAAAAAAAGGTTAAGGATGAAAACAAAACAAATAATGTTGGGTGTCTGTTTTCCTCTTGCTTTCATTTATTATTAACATTGACTTTTATAGGAGGAGTGAATGCTGCAAGTCACTGACTGGATGCAATCTGCTTGGTTTCCTTAGATAGAAAAACTTTTTATCCAATTTGAATAAATAACTGAATCTGACTGAACTGTTCAATGGTTACGATTAACTGGAATGTATGAACCTGACTGTTGTGAAGAACCTTGAGACGACATGTGTTGTGAATTGGCGCTATAGAAATAAACTGAATTGAATTGAACTGAACTGAAATTCCTTTACACTTTCTACAGTCTGGTTCGTGGCAGCTTAGAAAGATTGTTCTCCTGGAGTTATGAAGCAGGTGTGGGAGACTTCTAAAAGCATCTGATTCAATAACCTTAGACTACAGGAAGAGGTGTGTATTTAAATCTAATCAGCAACATAGAAAGGAGCCTGTCCATGTAAATCTGTGAAGGTTAAGACTAAAAAATGTAACCTAGATCTGACTGGCTGCCAGTGAAGCTCCTCCAATGAACAACAGTGAATGAATAAAACGCTACCAGCTCCATGGTGCAGAGATCCACCTCCTAAACAGTCGAGTCAATGAGAACAGAAACTTCTAGAACAATCATATAATTATTAATATAGAGATAAGATTAACTTTATCATCCCTCTAGGAGGAAATTAAATAGTTTCAGCAGCAAGACAGGTTAAAGGTCAACCTCTAGTAAGGTGATATTAGGAAGGATCAATAAATAATAGAAACAATAATAAATAACCTGAATAAAAAATTTTATTTTGCTAAGTTTTATCATCATGATTTAAACATTTCTGTATCCAGTCTAAATTCTATGATTGGTTAATTTCTCTCCATCAATTACTAGGAACACATTTGTTTTTGTTTTAAGAACCAATCACAGCCCTTATAAGACAGTGTCACACCTAGCAACAGGATCAACCACACCTAGCAACGGGGTCAACCACACCTAGCAACGGGGTCAACCACACCTAGCAACGGGGTCAACCACACCTAGCAACAGGGTCAACCACACCTAGCAACAGGGTCAACCACACCTAGCAACAGGGTCAACCACACCTAGCAACAGGGTCAACCACACCTAGCAACGGGGTCAACCACACCTAGCAACAGGGTCAACCACACCTAGCAACAGGGTCAACCACACCTAGCAACAGGGTCAACCACACCTAGCAACAGGGTCAACCACACCTAGCAACGGGGTCAACCACACCTAGCAACGGGGTCAACCACAGGAGCTCTCAGAGACTCTGGGAATCTTTGGGAATACGGGCCAAGATCCTGTCCTCACTCCTCTTCTCCTTCGTGTGATCCATCTTTTCCTGGAATCTCCACATTGGTCTTGGCTCTTCAGGCTTTGTGCAGGTCTTTCAGAAGTTTTCTTCTGACAAACTAAGCTGTGTGTTGAAAACATGCAGCATGGTCAAGATGGGGCACAGAATGGTGGAACTGCAGGAGAGTCAGGACAGAAAACTCTGCAGCAGATAATATATCCATCAAAAACATCTCCTGAGAGATGTTTCATCCTTCAGCTGATCTCAGGCCGTCTGAAGATTATCCAGCTTGTTGGAGCTAAAATCTGTCAGACTTTGTTTTCTTTGGGATTTTTCAGGGATTCAGCCACAGAAATGGAAGCGAACCCAGTCTAGTACCAGTTAGTTGTGTTTAGTGGTTTGGATCCTGCCTCCATGATTTCTTTATTGTCACTAGTGACTAACCAATCAGAAGAGAGCCTTGTTGGATCCATCTTTATCTTGTTTCCTCAGACACAACATGAGAAACAGGAAAAATATAGAAGCTTCTGCCATGGTAACGGAGAGTACACATCCTGCCCAAACAGAAGGCCGTCCTCTGATTGGCTGCAGCATTGCCTACGTTAATGTGAAACACAGCTGCTGCAGCTGCTCCATGCTGCTCCGTCTCCTTCTGTCCGTCCATCCGGCTCGGATCAGGAAGTGGTTTCCTCAGAAACTCCCTCTGGATGTCATATGAGGGAAACCTGAGCATGTGTGTGTGTGCAGCTGTGTTTCCTGCGTGTGTGTGTGTGTGTGGGTTTCTATGATAAACTGCTTACACACTCGGCGTACTGCAGCTGAACTTGCAGCTGGATCTGCAGCTCGTCCTTTTCTCAGACACAGACTGGGAAATGGATCTGGAGACTCACCGTCCTGTTAAACTGATCCTGAAAAGTCATCCCTCTGTGTGTGTGTGTGTGAGTGTGTGTGTGTGTGTGAGTGTGTGTGTGTCATTACGTCCAGAAGAGGAAGAAAAGGACCTCCTCCTCCTCACAGCTGATCACTCTCACTTCCTCACATCTCAGAGTTTCAGGTGTCTACAGGTTCAGAAACCCACTCAGTGGTTCTGTGTGGAACCAAGCAGCTTTACTGCTGCACTTACTCCTAATAAAACAACCCTTTAAAAATAAAAATGTCCTTCATTTCCTGATATGAGCTCAGTTACCCAACATTATTTTGGACTCATATAACCGGGTCTGGGTTCGACATCAGCGCCGAGCTTTTTGCTCACAGTCCAGATGTTGGGGAATAACAGACGCTTAAAGAGCCGGCAGGTTACGTACATCCGAATTTCTCTGTCACAGTCCGAGTTCAACGCAGAGGCAGCCAAGTGGGCGGCCGAGCACAGCAAGGACAGAGGCTGCAGGAGAGAGAGGAGGAGGAGTGCTGTGGAGAACCTAGCAGCTTCTGAAGGAAACCAAACTCAAGGGACAGAGCTGCAGGAACGCCGATCATCTGGAGTACCTGAAAATATGGTTCTCCTGATCCAAATCAGGATCCGGTTTATAAAATCAGGTTAAGGGTCATGTGATTATTGGTTCACTGAAATCCTAAAGTATGAACAACCTTCCTGTGATGTTCTCCATAGATCTGAAGGCTAGCAGGAAGAACAACCTCTCCTGGATCATCTTAGGACCCCCAAATGTGGTTCTGGGTGGTTTCCTCAGGGATCTCTGGACAGAGTCTCATGGCAACAGATGTTCACACCAGACACTAATGATCTTGACCTAAAGGCTGAAAGTTACAGACTGATGATGCACAGGTGAAGAGGAGAGGAAAGAAGAAAAGAGGCAGATATTGTAGCTGATATCTTCATCACAATATTTACCAAGTTTACTGCATTCATTGCATCATGCAGCCCTAATTGGGGCCAACCACAGCAATGCACGGAAAGCAGCCTTATGAAGCACCACCTCTAAACTTGACTCTTTATTATTATTATTCTATGTTAATGCAGCCCAATCCGTAAGATGCACCCCCACTATACAGTGGCTTGTAAAAGTATTCATACCCCATTAACCTTTCCACATACTGTCACATTTCCACCATAAACAAAAATATATTTTAGTGTAATTTTATGTGAAAAATTAACACAAAGTGGTATATAATTGTGAAGTGGAATGGAAATTATACATGATTTCTTTTTATTTTAAAAATAAAAAACTGAAAAGTGTGATGTGCAAAAGTATTCAGCCCCCTTTACTCTGAGTGCAACAAATTGCCTTCAGAAGTTGCCTGATGATTGCTAATGACTAAATAGAGTCCACCTGTGTGTAATCTAATCTCAGTACAAATACAGCTGCTTTGTGACGACCTCAGAGGATGGTTAGGAGAAAATTGGGGAGCAAAGAGCATCATGAAGTCCAAGGAACAACCAGACAGGTCAGAAATAAAGTTGTGGAGAAGTTTAAAGCAGGTTTAGGCTATAAAAAGATTTCCAAGCTTTGAACATCTCATGGAGTTCTGTTCAATCCATCATCTGGAAATAAAGAGTTTGGCACAACTGTAAACCTACCAAGACAAGGCCGTCTACCTGAACTAACAGGCTGAACGAGGAGAGCACTGATCAGAGATGCAGCCAAGAAGCCCATGGTGACTCTGGATGAACTGCAGAGATCCACAGCTCAGGTGGAGGAATCTGTCCACAGGTCAACTATTAGTCGTGCTTTGTACAAATGTGGTCTTTATGGAAGAGTGGCAAGAAGAAAGTCATTGTTGAAAGATAACTGTAAGAAGTCCTGTTTGCAGTTTACCAGAAGCCACTTTGGAGACACAGTAAACATGGAAGAAGCTGCTTTGGTCAGAAGATACCAAAACTGAACTTTTTGGACAAAATGCAAAATGCTCTGTGTGACGGAGAACTAACACTGTATATCACTCTGAACACACCATCCCCACTGTCACATATGGTGGTGGCAGCATCATGCTCTGGAGCTGCTTCTCTTCAGCCGGAGCAAGGAAGGTGGTCAGAGTTGATGAGAAGATGGATGGAGCCAAATACAGGACAACCTTGGAAGAAAACCTGTTGGAGTCTGCAGAAGACTTGAGACTGGAGCGAAGGTTCACCTTCCATCAGGACAACGACCCTAAACATGAAGCCATGGCTACAATGGAACGGTTTAAAACAAAACATATTCATGTGTTAGAATGGCCCAGTCAAAGTCCAGATCTAAACCTAATTGAGAATCTGTGGCAAGATCTGAAAACTGCTGTTCACCAACACTCTGCATCTAATCTGACTGAGCTTGAGCTGTTTTGAAAAGAAGAATGGGAAAAAATGTCAGTCACTAGACGTGCAAACTAGTAGAGATATACCCTAAAAGACTTGCAGCTGTAATTGCAGCAAAAGGTGGTTCCACAAAGTATTGACTCAGGGGGGCTGAATACTTTTGCACAATGCCCCTTTTTTTATTATGCTCCTGTATATATCACACCCAGTTCAACAAAAAAGTCTGACATAACAGACTGTAACCAGAATGACAGGTGCATGTACTTTCTGTCTTTCCCCAAACATCAGGGATCTCGTGGTTGCGTCTGCCCTGGCAGTGAATTGATTGGGTAAAATGCCTTGAAATCTAGCAGCTGAGCAATAATAGGACAGCCTCTTAATGATAAAATATGCATAAAATGCCACCAAATGTTATTTACGTGACTGCACGTTTTTTACACCACTGCATGTTCTGAATGGCGACGCATTTGCACGTAAAAAACGGCGCATCCAGTACTTTACGGATTAGAACACCGTGTTAATATACGGACGATTTTTGACCCTTTTGACTTGCCATAGTTCTCTCTCGCACAGACACGCGCATGCTGACAGCCTGGGAGCCATCTCCATAGCAACAGACTTCTGCCTCTGCTGACAGCCTGGGAGCCATCTCCATAGCAACAGAACTCTGCCTCTGCTTGGCTTTTCAAGGTCAAACTGACAGATACTGTACAGATTAACACACTCCTACAGTTTTAGGCCTTATCACAGCGAAAGGAGGATTCTTAATGATCCTAAATACCTAAGCAGCTCAAAGCCTTTCAAGCTAATTGTACCAGCTGCTGTTTAAAATCAGTGCAATCGTCATATCCTTGTCATATGCTGAATATATAAACTCTTCCAAGTGGTTGTACAATAGATCTGAACAGTTTCAGTCATTAGGACTTGCTGCTTTGCTGGCATTTGTGTTGGGGGGGGCGGCGGGCTAGAGGGTGGCATGGAGGGGCTGCAGCATGTGGGGTGGGGGAGTTGTGTCCTCTTCTTGGATGTGGGGTCACCTGCATTTGAATTGGCCGAGCTGCGATGGTACAGCTGACTTGGATAATGTTTCTCCCTGGGCTATCGTTGCAGTGGCGGTGAATTCTAGAATTGCGCCGCTCAAGGTGGCAGCAGGTTGGAGTAGCTCTGTTACTTTTGATTCTGATTTATTCTTTTTTGGGAACTATTCCTCTTGTGGTGGATACAGTTGATTTGTTTTGGCCGACTGTCCACTCCGGTGTCGAATGCTGTGCAGCTTGGAGGATTTTTCTTAATATTTAATATTTTTGGACATTTGTTATGATGCATTGCCATGGCAACGGGGTTGTTTCTTACAACCGGGAGCAGCTGATTAATATCTCAAAAGCTCAAATTATACTTCAACTACAACCCCTAATCCCTGATGAGTTGAAAAGGAGACGCTGTGGATGCAGAGCAGGAGCAAAGAGAAGAGAGAGAAGGAGGAAGTTCAAACCATCTCTTTCATTGATCATGATGGGCAATGTGAGATCGTTAGGAAACAAGTTGGATGAACTCCAAGCCCTACAAAGGATCCAGCCAGAGTACCGGGAATGCAGTATCATGTGTTTTACTGAGACATGGCTGCAGGATCATATCCTAGACTCCAGTGTCTCTCTGCCGGGCTTTTTAACCATACGAGCAGACAGAGATTTAAAGAGAAGCGGCAAATGTAAAGGAGGTGGACTGGCAGTACTTGTGAAAAACAGATGGTGTCATCCAAGACATGTTACTGTGAAGTGTCATCTCTGCAGTCCAGATATTGAACTGTTGGCAGTATGTTTTCATCCATATTATTTACCCAGAGAGTTCACCAGTGTTATTTTGGCAAACGTTTACGTTCCACCTTCCGCTGTTGCCGACACATGCTGCATATCTTCTATAAGTCTGTTGTGGAAAGTGTGATCTCTTCTCCATCATCTGCTGGGGAAGCAGCATCACAGCCAGGGACTTAAAAAAGCTCAACAAGCTGATAAAGAAGGCTGGTTCTGTTCTGGAGACTCCTCTGGAGATCATTGTAGAAAGACGTAGTCTTCATAAAATGAAGAACATCATGGAGAACCCTGAGCATCCTCTTCATCAGACTGTCCTACAACAACAGAGTGTCTTCAGTCAGAGGATTCTTCAGATCTGCTGTAAGACGGAGCGCTACAGGAAATCCTTCCTGCCCACAGCCATCAGCATCTACAACGTCTCTTTGAGGAAACCTTCATAATATGAGCTATAACAACATTTAATTTCCCTTTGGGATTAATAAAGTATTTTTGAATTGAATTGATGTGGTGTGTTTGGTTGGTTGCGTGGGGCATGGTGGGGGATGCCAGCCTCGATGCTTGTGGCTGGCAGGGGACCTCTTGCCGGATGAGTTTGTCCCATCTTGGTGTGGGGTCGGGGGTTCCGTTGTGGGCACGTTGCTTAATGGTGTCTGCCTTGTTGCGCCTATGGGCAGTGGCTGGGGTAGCGTTGCGCGGGGCCCTTTGTTTTGCCGTGGCGGCGTGCTGTGTGGTGGGGGCAGGATGCGGTGTGGGGGCTTTCTTGTGTGTGTGAAGCGTGTTTTAACCAGACTCGCATAACTAACTTTAGTTGTCTAACTTGGTAGGTCCTGCAAGAAAGTAAATAACCCATAGTATGAATCACTTGAAGCTAAGAATAGCGTTTTAGTTTTATTTATCCCACCTTTAAAAGTTTATTTTAAAATTTGGATTTTGTTTAAAAAAAAGTTTTGTGTGTGTTTTGCTTGATTACTCCCACTAAAGCATAGACTTGGGAAAGCCACAGTTTGAACGGTCAAACCTGTGTGCCCATTTTAAGCAAACCCATACACCTGGAAGATATATTTATGAATCACACAGCTAGCTGAGTGCTTAGTCTGTTTGTGTTGCTGCTAATTGTCACTACTGGTAATTTTAGTGGTCATTCATAGCTGAACAGCTTTGTTTGTTGTTGTGCAATTTGGCCAAAGATGGAGAAAACATAGGGGGGGGGGGGGTGGGGGGGGGGTACTGAGTACCAGCCACAGTCAAAGTTGCGGGACCACTTCCGGTCGAACAGACGACCTGAACATCACGTGAGGCCCAAAGGTAAGCCTGATGGTAAAGGTTGGAGTCAACATGCAGGATGGAACCCTAGGAAAGAGATGGAGGATGCCTTCCCCAAGATTCTGACAGAAGCAGTGCACCAGGCATGCGCCCAACCTCCACCATCATTAGAGGCAGCTGACCATCCTGTGAAACCAGATCCAAAACCTCCGCCAGCACGATTAGGCATGGACCCAGTCTCCACAGCCATCGGAGTCTACCTGATCAGATGGAGAGACAAACCTGAGAAACCCAAAGAACCCCTTGGGACCTGTCCAGGAGAAACACAACAAACCATTTTTCCACTGTTCTTAAGTAAACTGAACCAAAATGAACATACAGGTTACCTATACTATCTGACCAGTATAGGAGGACATGTCAAAATGGGTTTCCATTTTAAAACAGGATCAGATATCAACCAGATGGGCTCAGTCTTGTTCGAGGAGGTGAGTAGAGCCATGCTCTCCCTCAGTAAACCATTTCAGGCTGAAGCTTGTGATGTAAGCATCACCAGCTGGGTGGAGATGAACATCACACTCAAATACATGACTCTGGTGCACCCCATCTATATGTGCACATTAAACACAGAGCTTTTTCTTGGTGGCCAGGACCTACTGGACAGGCTGGCCCCACTCATTGACTGCCACCAGGACCAACTCTGGGTCCAGGCGGAGGTGCCAAACCCACTGGGTGCAAGCAGCGAACGATCTGTTGTGACCAATCAGGTCACCAGCTTAGAGGAGCCCAAAGAGCCTCTCAGGCCCTCGTCAGAGCCGGTCATGGGCACCTCCGGGACACAGCTGCACCCAGCCACCCAGAAGACTCCTCCCTGCAGTCATGCATCCTTTATTTGCTCTTTAAAGAACCCAGGTGTGAAAACTTACAACCCCAAAGTGGTGGAAGATGTACACCTGGAAACCATGTTCATACCAGAAGTGCTTCTAGCTTTCTGGCTGGAGAAATTATCAACTGGTAGAGAGCTGTATGACTGCTTGTGCCAAGAAGATCCCCTTTTAACTGAGGCACAACACAGCCACACACTCCTCTTAGTAGACAGGCTCCGCCCTCTCCTTAAGACAGCCAGTGTGCAGATTGGCATAAAACAGCTCTCCCATGCTTTCAGCATTGTTCCAACAGACCAAAGGGGGGTCACATTAGCCTACGCCCTTTACTCTCCTGTAGGGGGCCATAGGAGCTGCAAAGCCACACTCCACACCCTCCAACAGATGGTGTACTGGCCTCCAACGTCTCACGACACTCAGGTCTACATCCAAGGATGTTTAACCTGCTGCCACTTTCAACCATTCCAGCCAATCGGTCAACCTCCGCTTCAGCAAAGGGGGGTTACATTACCTTGGTTCCACCTTCAGACCAACTGGGTTGAACCAGCTCCAAAATTAGCAGGAGGTAACAAATTCCTCCTAACTGTGACATGCAGCTTCATTAAGTCAGCACCAAATGACACCATCATCCAAGCTGATGCTCTTTTGCTGAACCAGATGAAGTTCTACATCGAAGTCTCCTCCCCAAGAACAGAGCTTGTCTCCATGTCCGGGAAAGGAGAGACCAGTGCGTAGGACCAGTTTGAAAAGGTGCATGTTTCAAACCTCCCACTAACATGCACTAACCACTAACAACTTTCTTCAACAGAAACTGTTAAAAATATAACTACCTTTCAGGACACAGTGTTAAACTGCAAGTTGCATGCTATTTTTCCATTAATTCAATTCAATTCAGTTTATTTATATAGCCCCAATTCACAACACATGTCGTCTCAAGGTTCTTCACAACAGTCAGGTTCATACATTCCAATTAATCGTAACCATTGAACAGTTCAGTCAGATTCAGTTATTTATTCAAATTGAATAAAAAGTTTTTCTATCTAAGGAAACCCAGCAGATTACATCCAGTCAGTGACTTGCAGCATTCACTCCTCCTGGATGAGCATGTAGAGACAGTGGACAGTCACTGGTGTTGACTTTGCAGCAATCCCTCATACTGAGCATGCATGTAGCGACAGTGGAGAGGAAAAACTCCCTTTTAACAGGAAGAAACCTCCAGCAAAACCAGGCTCAGTGTGAGCAGCCATCTGCCACGACCGACTGGAGGTTTGAGAGAACAGAGCAGAGATACAAAGAGAACAAAGAGGCACTGATCCAGGAGTACTTTCTATGGGAAGGAAAAGTAAATGTTAATGGATGTAGCTCCTTTAGTCGTTTCATCTAGAAAGAAAGAACAGATAAACTCTGAGCCAGTTTTCAAGGTTAATTCTTGATGAATATTAATTAATCAATAATCATAATACTTACACATATTTTTATGGATACACAAGCACGTTCACACTCAGACCCACAGGTGTTTAGATTCAGGTGTTAACAGATACACAAATGTTCTATATTGAGCCACAGTTATCACTAAATACATCGTGTGTTCATAAGTACTGTGCACTTTTTGGTAAAAAAGCTGTTATTATGTTTGTTTCTGCAGGTGTAGAAGCAAGCAGGGTGTCATCTTGTAATCTCTTCATCCTTCTTTCTCTCCTCTATTCTTTTCTCCATGTCTTCCCATTTCCTTTTTGCCCCACTTCTCTCTTTTTTGTGCTTCCTTTTATCTTCCTTTTCGTTTGTCTCCGTGTCCGTAACAATTGAAATAATCCCAAAGCAGTTTCTAATAAAGCTTCTTTTATAACTATCAAGCAGAGCTTTAAAGCGTTAGCTGTAATGCTACTCTGCTGGACAAAAAAAAAAAGCTAATAATAGACTAGAAATTACGCAATGGAAGGTTCTACATAATGAAAGGAACTAACCCAGACCTAAAAAAATAACTTTGCTGGATTTTCAAAATAAAACCAAAGCATACTCTACAAAATAAAAGCCTTGATTCATAGGCCATTCACTGCCTCCCATGCTGGAGGCACCTATTACTATCCACCTCTAAACTGGACTCTGTATTTACTGGTACCTGCCATGGCAATGCAAGGAGTCATGGAATGCCATTGCAAGCATTGGCATTACTGGTGAAAAAAGAACAGGTCTATTTAGATATCTTTACCTTCTACCCTCAATCCTGATGCACACTGGAACTACCTCAACCACAGAACCTTTGGTTCTGGTCCAAGAGGCACGCACCAAGAGGCAGGCCCCGTCTAAAATTCTTCATAAATTTTCTAGTTCTGATTTACTTCTAATTTGACAATATCAGAGGTTTCTGGAACATGTAACCTGGATAATTTTTCCAATTTCCCTTTGAAATGTCCCCATTTCCATTAGATTAACCTTTTATTATTAATTTGAGTATTTTTTTTTTCTTATTTTATTCATTTAAAGATTTGTAAAAAAATAAAAATAAAAAAAGGTCCTCCTTTCAATAATCTTCTTAAGGATTTTGTTTCCTGTCATTTAGTACATTTACTCTCGCGTGATGTCATTATCACGTGACTGGTAATAGTAAGCCGCCGTCAGTGTTTCATTAAACAGCTGCTGCTCATCACTGCCACAGGTAGTCTTCAAGCCGTTTGTAAGCCGTTATCTAATGTTGATACTGCCATGTCTGACTGATATGCCTCTCAACTTTTAGATGTCTGTGTATGTGAAATTAAACGTCAGCTGATTGTGCATTCTGAAGTGGGAACTGGTGAGTGTTTTGTAGTGATGTCAAAATGAGGCTTTTTGAAACATAGAAACATTTTGAACCATTGTGTCATAAAGTGGTTCACTACCCGAAGGTTCATTCAATTCCCTTGGGTGACATCTACTGGTAGTAGTGATTGTTGCACCAAATGAAGCCGTGCGAATGTGATTCACCTCTTGTGTAAATAATAGCACTTATGTATGTATATATGCGTGTTGTACATGTGTGTTTTTAGTAACTCATTAAAGATTCTGAGTAATTAACTCATGAAAAAATAATAGTTTAAAAACAATGTGAACTGTAGGGGATTACAGATGAAAAATAGCCATTAGGATAATTCTGGCTTCGTAAACTTGAATTGTCATTTGTTGACGGAGAACCAGGCGGAATGAAACCAGCTGATCAGTTTGGATTGCACCGATTCGGGTGCGTACGTCCGTCCTGGGGGTTCGGTACCAGGTCCAGGGTCAGTCGGTAGGGCTCGCTGCATCAGGTTCTCAATCTCCGTGCAACTGGGAGGTGGATGGGCTCAGCCTTCTTTTCAGAATCTTCAGGTCCAAACTGGCGGGAGAGAGCATCAGGCTTAAGGTGCCTTGAGCCGGGTCTAAAAGATATGGACAGGTTAAAACGGGAAAAGAAAAGTAACCAACGTGACTGTCTAGAATTTAAGCGTTTAGCTGACTGAATGTAGGACAGATTCTTGTGGTCTGTCCAAACCAGTACGGGATGTTCAGCTCCCTCCAACCAATGCCTCCACTCCTCCAAGACCAGCTTGATGGCCAGTAGTTTGTGGTCTCCCACCTCGTAATTCCGTTCAGCAGACGTCAGGCGATGGGAGAAAAAGGCGCACGGATGAAGTCGTCCGTCCTGGCCAGAAAGCTGGGAGGGGAATGCTCCCACCCCGGTGTCCGAGGCATCCACCTCCAGGGTAAACTGCTTTGAGGGATCAGGGTGGATCAGAACCGGGGCCTGAGAGAACCTCTTCTTCAGGCAGGTGAAAGCGGCCTCGGCGTCAGCGTTCCAGCTGAATGGCACCCTGACAGTCAGCGCTGTAAGGGGTGCTGCTACCTGGCTGTAGTTCGGGATGAACCTCTGGTAGAAGTTTGCGAATCCCAAGAACTGTTGAAGCTTCTTGCGTGAATCCGGAACTGGCCACTCTAACACTGCTCTCACCTTCTCAGGATCAGCGCGAACCTGTCCACCCTCCAAAATGAATCCCAGGAAGCTGACAGTGGACTGGTGGAAGGCGCACTTCTCCACCTTGACGAATAGTCTGTTCTCCAGGAGGCGCTGAAGGACTAGCCGGACATGGCGGCGGTGCTCCTCGAGGTCTCTAGAATAGATTAAAATATCGTCCAAATATACAAAAACAAAAACATTCAGGAAGTCTCTTAGCACGTCATTGACCAGGGCCTGAAACACTGCTGGTGCATTGCACAGTCCAAAAGGCATGACTAGATACTCAAAGTGGCCGAGGGGGGTCTTAAACGCCGTCTTCCACTCGTCCCCCTGGCGGATCCTGACGAGGTGGTAGGCGTTTCTGAGGTCCAGCTTGGAAAACACGGTGGCCCCGTGAACGGGCTCGAAAGCGGAGGCTAGGAGCGGCAAAGGGTACTTGTTCTTAACAGTGATAGCGTTAAGACCCCTGTAATCTATACAGGGGCGTAAAGTACTATTCTTCTTACCAACAAAGAAAAAACCCGCAGCCAGGGGTGAGGATGATGGGCGAATTATACCAGTCACTAGGGACTCCGCTATATAGTTTTCCATAACCCGTCTTTCAGGACCAGAGATCTTATATAGACGGCTAGAAGGCAGGGGAGCGCCAGGAAGAAGATCTATTGTGCAATCATAGAGCCGGTGGAGGGGCAATGACAGGGCTTGTGATTTATTGAACACTAGTCTGAGGTCATGATACTCGTTACAAATAACGGGAGCAGAACTGGGGCAGGCGGCAGATTGTAAACACGACTGCAGGCAGCTCTCAGACCAGGCCTCCACCCGGCCTTCAGCCCAATTATTATGGGGGTTATGGAGCCGCAACCAGGGAAACCCGAGAAGCAACGAGCTTTGAGCTATAGGGAAGACTGAAAAAGAAATTCTCTCCCTATGATTACCTGAGACCACTAACTCCAGAGTACGATGAGTTATCTGATGTAATGACAGCCCATCTAAAGCTAGAACCTGGCGTGGATGAGAGAGAGGCTCAGTCTCAATACCCTCTTCTTCTACAAGTTTCTGATCTATTAAGTTTAATTCACAACTCAAGTCAACTAACGCAGGAAGTGACCTGGAACTAATGTTTCTAAACAACACTGCAGGCAGAGTAAATCTAGGGGCTTCAGGCTAACAGGCTGGTCCATCGGCCGCCCCTTTAAGACCAACGGACCCCCACCCCTTTTGGCTGAATGGGGCAAGGAGAAATTAAATGATCTGAGGCTCCACAGCCTCCCGCCGCCGCCTCTGCTCACCGGGCGAGAGTCTAGCCCTTCCCACCTGCATGGGCTCGGGCTCGGCGGGAGCACTCAGCTGAGGCTGCTGACCAGGTGACACAGAGTGAGCCGCTAGCGGGGGTCTACCGGCAGCTCTTTCAAAGCGGGCTTGCCTTCTCTCTCTGAGACGGGAATCAAGGCGGACTGCTAGGACAATATGATCATCTAATTCTTTAGGCTCCTCCACTACGGCTAACTCGTCTTTTAATGCCTCGTCCAAAGACTGAAAAAATGCTGCCTTTAATGCGCTGGTGTTCCAGCCAGAAGCTGCAGCTAAAGTGCGGAAATCTGTAGAAAACTCAGCCACTGAGCGATTACGCTGTTTTAATGTCCAGAACCTGCAAGCAAGACCGGTCTGATCAAAACCTAACTCAAATGTTCTTCTAAACTCTGACTCAAAGTCTGCATATAATATCTGGAAACTGCTTGTGGAAGAAAACCTCGCCTCTGCCCACTGGAGTGCCCTCCCAGTTAATAAGCCCAGAATATAATTAAAAAGAGAGATCATATTTCTCCTATTTTAGCTTCCCTTCATTGGCTTCCTGTTAAATCCAGAATAGAATTTAAAATTGGTCATAGATCCAGTGGTGTAAGAGAGAGTGGCTCGCCTTGACTGCCGTGTTCGTTGAGACGGGGCCGACAGAAGGTGCTGGGAGGGCGGACAGGATTCGCTTCGCTGGTGGCTCACAGAAGAGTCAGCCTGAAGGTTCAATTCGGGACTCGGTTCAGACCGATTCTTTAAATCTCTGGTCAACTCCGTCGGATCCAGAGGTAAGGCACCTGGAAGTGTCAGGACAGGCAAAATCAGTGCAAGTTTACAGAAAATTTCAGAAATAACTTTCAAACTACGAGAGTAGATTTCAGGGAAGGTCAGTAGATGTACCGCAAGGACAAAACGCTCAGGCAATGAAGTGCAGGCGCGGCCTCTTCATATACTGCCCAGTTGACAAGCCTGATGAGCTGCACCTGTCCCTTCTCCAGCACCTCGAGGCAACGACACCTGGCGGTAAAATGGTTAGCTGCACGCAGACACACCACGGATTCTGACACCAGGTTCCTGAGTTCCTGTCTGTTGCTGAACAGACCAGACTGATGGCGAGCGAACGAGGAGATCTAAATCCCCACCACTCCTTCCAGTGCAGTCGGAGGCATGCAAGGCAACCACATATTCATTTTCACTCTGGACTCAACTGGATCCTGCGAAATAACCCTTTTTTACTCCCCTCAGGGAGTTGAACTGTTGAACTTTTTGCGTTCGCAAAGAAAAAAAACATTTGCGGGGATTCATGAAGTAAAATTTTCAAGTATTTTTCTGTATATATTTTTGTAAACATTTTCTAAATACAAATCTCCATGTTGCGCACTATATTGTTGTCAGTGTGTGTTTACAAGGTACCACTTCCCTCCAGTAGCCAAACCGAGAATCTTCTGATTTAGCTTCATTATTAATTAACTCATATAAATAATATTTCGGATACATATATGTTACAAACAACTCATAAAATATCCCAGCTGTAGGAAGATAAACAGTCCTTTTCGGGTCTTTGAGCTTCAGTTTACATGTTTAACAAACTTTGGGTTTGTTACATACTGTATGTTCAGCTGTTTATGTGGAATATAAATGATATTAGCAGGACTAAAATTTAGATTTAATCTGCTTTAAATTAAGTTTACTTATATAGACTTAATATGCATTCAGGTCTGCATGAAGCCTCCATGTTACATGTGTTTTTCAGTGGGTCCATTAGTGGGCAATAAACCCCTGAGAAACAGATTTTAAAGACAGATTAATGCTTATCATTCAGGATTTATCCACTAGTTTGATTAAAGTTTTTCCGCCAACATGGGCTGAATGCAGAGCTTAATAACCAAAGATGGTCAAACCAGGAGCTGAACATGTTTGGGTTTCATGTCTGCAGGTATCTGAGCTTTCTGGCTGCAGAGAGCCTCTGCTCTAAGACAAATTGCACCTGAACCTCCCCTGTCCTCCTTTATCCACCAGAACCCAAACAAACACGTCAGCCTGCGGTTCCCCGAGCGGCTCGGCCATCATCCATGCACGTCAACTTCCTCCGGATTCAATAAACATTCCATGAATCCGTTTTCCACCCGAGGATTTCTTCAGCATTAATCAAAGTGTCAGACAACCTCAAACAGTCTCCTGTCCTTGACATTAGCAGCTCACTCGTCATTTCCTGAGAGAAGAAGCAAACTCCCACCTTCTGCAGGATAAAGCGGCCTGCTGGGAGCTCTCCATGAAGAGCCAACCGGCGTCAGGATCAAATTGAGCAGCAGCTCATATTCTCCCCCTGAGGTCTCAGATTAATTACTCAGTCAGGTTCCCATCACATTCACTTCCTCTGCAGTCAGGAGACCTTTATAGCTGAAGATACCGACAGCTTCCTGTCAACAGTCTGTCCAGAGATACAAGCGTCAGTTGAAACTCAGAGAAACCAGGACCACTCTGAGGAGCTATTATATTTTCAGTGATTTATTTCTAAAACTGGTGGAAACGCTCGTCGCTTCTCATCAGAACACCGAAGTTCTTAGGCACCCAAACCGAGCTGGCTCAAGAACAAGAATCCTTCTGGTGGAAAATCACCCTCAGAGAACTAAGAGCCTGAAAAACCTTCAGATTTGCAGAATGTAAAGATTAAATGGTGACTAGAAAAAAGGTTGATGGGTCCAATCCTGAATGTCTTCTCCCACACCTGTGAGATACAGGAAGTTATTGACGTATCCACATCTTCGTTATGGCTCCTGATTACCAATCAGCTATCAGTTAATCAGCAGCTGGTTGCTAGGTAACCCACCCACAATCCAATGGTGCAGTCAGTGGCCATCACCTCCAGTTCAGTGGACCTGTCTCTGACACCGAAGGAACAACCTGATCTGGATGTACTTTGGTCACCATGAATCCTGTGATGGGGACAGCATTTCTAGAGTGGCCACTAGAGGGCACTAGGAGTGTTGTGATGATGTCATCAGGCAGTAACCAGAGAGTGAGGACATCTTATAGACTGATGAGGCAGCTTTAGCAGCTCTGATGGAGCTATCAGGGACCTCACTGCTGGCCCTGTAGGGGTGTCATAATGGTTTGAAGCTGGAACCACTAGGTATATGATGGTTCATGAAGGTTCCCTCTGCTGCAGATGGACCGCACCAAGCAATGATCATCTTGTCATCCAGACACTGGACTCACTTTTGTGACCTGAACCTGATACCAATCACAGCCCTGACAGTGTTGTGTAATGAGTGGAAGGTTCTCGCATTTCAGAGAATTCGCATCTCCCCTCGATTAAAACTCTACCCTCCTGCCTCCAGTTTCTATGTTATTAACTGAAGGCTCAAGTTCTAAGCCTTCAAAATATCTCGATTCACGGAGTGGTTCTGCTGATGTTTGTTTCTGGATGGGAGATGCAGCCAAGATGAGCTGCAGCTTTAAGCTCCTCTCTCCTGTGTGTCAGGAACTGAAAGAACATCAGAGATGATTGAAGATTCTGTTATCTAATATGTGCTGAACCAGGATCCGGATTATCATGATTAAAGGAACGTCATGGTGGGTTAACTCCCTTATGACCAATTATGTAAAGACTGCCTAAATTTATTTGGATTTTATGGATGTAAAGTTATCAAGACATGCAATGAGTGGCGGTCTGTCTCCAAGAAGACTTCAACCTTCAGTGTTTGGCAGTTATTCAGTTTCACCGTGGTTTCCTGACAGCGCTGGAACAGTTTAAAGGGAGAGAAAAACTCAACTTGATGGTGATCAGAGGGTTAGAAGTGACCAACGTGGTCTGGATGGACGCTTTCAGTCCAACGTTCCTTTTCTGTTGATGAAACTATTAAGATGTGGACTGTTGATGAGTTGGACATGAGACTAATGTCAGTTCTGCAGTACCGTAGCTGACCACCAGGTGTGCAGACATGGTTACACAGAGAAGACCTTGATGTTCCTCATGGTGTGGGGAGCTGCACCTTGTGACCTCGTACTTATGAGCTTTGATCAGATTCTGAAACATGTTAGATATCTGGACCCAGAATACAGAAAACTTAGATCAATTTATGATTTATGAAAATAATTTATTCAGCAGCAGCTGCAGAGAAACAGCTTTACAGTCATACAGCAGGAAGTGCTGGTTCAGTTCTGCAGAACGTAGACAGAACCTATCAGCTTCTTCTGCTTCAGCCAATCAGCACACTTCGTTCTGAGCAACTGTCCTCAACTCCAGCAGCTCCTTGATGACATCATCGCTGTAGGACAAGGTGTCTCTCAGCACCTGAACCGTGTGCTGACCAATCAGAGGAGGCGGTGTCGGCCCACTCAGACAGAAGTTGCTGAAGCGCACGGCTGGACCTAGAACCAAACAAACACACTCAGGTCATGTTAGCACCTAAATGCTGGTTCCTCTGAGTCAAGTCTATTTCCTCTTGACGGCATTAATGTCTTCTGCAGTACTGATGTGGAAAACCTTGGTGTAAACTTTAACTAGGACATGTCCTTTAATCCCTTACTAACAGTGTTAGGATTTCGGATTATTGTAATTCTTCATCATGTTAAACATATTTCGTCTCCAGCCAACTAACCCAGATCCATCATAAGGGCCAGATGGACACATGCCCAGGGACCCTTCAATCAGAGAGCCCCTTATGTCAGACAGAGGACCGCGTGATGTAAGTTCAGAACCCCATAAAAAGGTTGGCCCGTTTGTTAAGATGTGAAAGTTTTCTGTCATCATAAGACTGGAACCAACTGTAATTGAAGAGAAACGAGGGTTTTTAATGTCTTAAACACCAGAAGAAGCAGCTTCCTTGCCCCACAGCCAGGAGTTTGATCTGAGGATGATGATCCAGGCTTTTGAAGTGAGAAGTTGGAGACATCACCAGATCAGAGGACTCAGGGTGGTGAGTTTGTGGTTGGGTCAAAGGTTAAAGACAAGAAAACCAGCTGTTGTAGTTATTGTTCTGAACAGCATGATGTTGTGGTGCAGGATCTTAAGATTCATTGAACATAAGATGTCAAGTTTTGAAAACATAACCAATTTTACTGATGTGTGTTTAGTTTTTTTAATCCTTTTTGTTTTCCAGACTTCAGAACCAATGAGCAGAGTAACAAGATGGACCACCGAATGGGAATGTAGGACCCCCTTCCTGTGTACAATCTGCTTTTCTGACAAGTTCAGAGAGGAACAGAAATCAAAAAACTCTCAGGGAAACAAAAACATGGATGTTAAGAAACCAACTATGTGATCATGAATTCTTCTCAACAGGTATTGTTGGATGAATCTTTAAGTATTTTATGATAAACATTGTGTTTATGGTTTGTAATATTGGACATAATAATGTGGTATTTTATCTGACCTTGTTTCTGTAATAACTTCTTATTTTCCTTGATTTTTCTTTTGCTTCTTAGGGATTCTCAGGGATTGCAGATGGGATGAGCTAAGAAGCTAGAACCTGGTGCCCAGAGCATCTTTACTCTATTAGAGTTTAAGGTTTTTCTCTACATTGTCCCTGGGACAGGGATCTACATCCTTTTCTATCTTGTTTTCTTCACTTTGTCATTAATTGCACTTTATTTCCAACATCCTTGTGGTTCTTTCCTGTAGTGCTGTTCCACATCCGAGAGACGTAGATGGTCCTACAGTTTTACTCAGAACATCTGGTGTCTTCATCCAACCAGTTCTGCTCAGACTGTCGGTGTTCCTGATTGGCAGGAAAATATCTGAAACCTTTAACTTGTGTGTTCAGATGTGACTGACCTGTTGGAGGTCAGCCACAGGCAGAACAGTTTAACCCTGATGACCTTCCTTCCAGATGTGGACGGAATTAAATAAATCATTTCATTCAGTTTTTTTATAACTATCATATCAGGGCACTGATCTACAGTACATCCAAAGATCAATCATCAAATAATACAGTTCATAGGAAAATAATCAAATCATACCAGCAGTTTCTGGTGCAATTACCTGCAGCCCAGTTCAGTCAGAACCACAACACCAATTAGATTCATCTCATGATGCCAACAGGTAAAAAATGAAGTCCAGCTAACTGCATCGAGTCACTGACTTTGCAGCAGTTCCTCATAATCAGCAAGCATGGGGCAACAGTGGAAAGGAACAACAGGAACAAACTTCCAGCAGAACCAGAACTAGACCCAGGAAACAGAGCTACAGCTACTGTCCAAGTGAGTCTATCTAGAGATTAAACAAGTTAATATCTCCAGAAGTCTCAAGGAGGATGATGAGGACCTTTAAGCTCCACCTCCTTCCTCTACATCCTGTTTATTTCTGTTAAGCTGGAACCCTTCTGGTTCTGTATTTGTAGCCGATTTATGTCTTTAATAATATCTGATTTATTTCTGGTTCATTTTTAGGATTTAACTGGAACTCACTGACAGAACCTTGTCCAAACAGAGTCTGAAAGTCCAGAACTATCTTTTATCTGGTTCTGTTTTAAAGATGCAACATTTTTCCTCTATATTTGTGTTTATTCTCAGTGAACGATGGACGGATGAAGAGAACAAACAGTTTATTTCTGGAAACTCAATCAGCTGCTTTTAAAGATCATCACTAATGAGCCCATCTCTCACAGACTCACAGTGTGTGTGTGTGTGTGTGTGTGTCAGGGTGAATAATTAATGAATAACGTTACATAATCCTTTTATTCATCCATCACATTTCTTTCTTGTTTCTGCTGCTGATCGGTCCATCCAAGCAGCTCAGAGCTGATAGCTTGAAAGACAGAGGAAGGGAACAGAAACAGGAGGACAACCTGAGGGACGAGTGGAGACAGAAGATGATGAGGACATTTAATCTGATGCAGCAGGAAGGTCCTGATGAGTCTAAAAGAGATTGACTCAGGTTCTGTCCAACAGACATGGTTCCTCTCAGCAGCTTCTTCCTCCCTGAAACACCTCCGCCTGTAGCTCCGCCCTTTTACCACAACAGTAAGGAGACCAGTTATGTCCAAACCTCCTGAATCTCCTCTGATATCTTTATGATGTTAGAGGATGAAGGTGAAACCAGTTCAGGTTCTGTGAAGAACATCACTGCATACAGCTCCATCCACAGATACCTGCAGCTAGCCAAGGTGGCGCCATCTCTTACTGCTTTCCACAGAGCTGGAATGACGTCACAGGAAGTGGGAATGCTGCTACTTGTGGTGCTAACAGCTATTAGCAACACAACCAATAACAACATATTTCCTCTGATGCTGTGTGTTAAAACACAAACAGATCTGTCAGAGCAGAATGTTCACCACTAGTAGCTGCAAACCAGCAGAAGATCATCTCTACATTTAAGCCTGCAGACAGAGTGGATGTGGGTTCCTGAGCGGGCTTTTCCAGTCAGAACTCCCACTTCAGCTGGTTTTCTTGGTTCATTTCCGACCGGGAACTCAGGAAATCCACATTCTGAGTTCAACAAGAACCTTTTGATTCATATCCAACATGTACCAAGGGTCATACTGGAAGCAATTTGCTGCCATCTAGTGGATGGAGTTCTGCTTAGCTCTGCTTAATTTCACTAATTTGGACAATGAATACCTAAAGTTCTGTGTTTGTTGGTACTTTATTAAAAATGACTAGCCTGTGCTTGACAACAAGAACAAAATATTTTATATGTATAATTGTAAATTAATTCAGCAAGTAAAGGGTTGACATCCCTGCTAGTCTAAAGCCTCCATATAAATTAATTTTCATCTAAACATTTCTCTGTTTGTTGTAACAGACAGTAATTGTCCTTCTTCCTCAGGCAGTAAGGAGTAGATGAGAACTTTTACTCAGGTAATCTAGAAAAGTTCAAGATTTTCCTGAAAGTTTAGAATCAGATTATGAAGCATTAGCCAGAGTATTTCTCAGCTAATTGACTCCAGATTATTCTCAGATTATTATAACGAGCAAATGTTACTGAACAATTACTGATTATATGACTAATTGGTGAATATTCTGAGATCATGTTGGTTGCTTAGTTACAGATTCTCAGATTATTTAGGAGATAGCTTGATTTACAGATTATCCCCAACAGTTAATTAGATGAAATTCCTGTTCTGTTAATGTTCTGAATATTTACTTATATTCAGATATTCCAGAAAATTTAGAAACAGATTATTTTGACCTTCAGTTCCAGATCAGCCTGAATTGTTTGGATAATTTGGACCAGCAGGTTCCAAATTTTCCTCTGTGGATATTTTCACACTATTGTGAGCGGTTATGACCTGATCATTATGATGGGTGAATATTAACAGATAATCCTGCACAGTTAGTTAGAGTACATCTCAGGTCAGTAATTCTGGTTTAAACTGAATAATGTCTTGTTAATCATGCTGAAAATGATCCCAGATGATCCTATTCCATCTTCTCCTCAGACTGATCTTCAGTCCCTGCCTCCATCCTAAGCTCCAGCTTTATTATGTTCTTGCCTGCTTTCTGACTCTGAAGTGACACAATCCCAGAGAAAGGAACGCCACAGAACCATCTGACAACGGATGTTCTGAGCTGCACGTTTTTCTGCTCAATTAACCTCAGAGGAACACACACACACACACACACACACACACACACTCACTCACACCCTCACACACACACACACACACTCACACACACACACACACACACACACACACACACACACACAAGGATCCTTTACTGTTTGATTCTGATCACAATCTGATTCCCAGAATGTGATCTAGTTTGATTCCCAGAAAGGGAATCAAACTAGCTCTAGGATCCAGCAGATTAACAGTTCCTGGAGGAACAGCTCCTGGTTAGAACCCTGCAGGTTAGAACCCTGCGCGGTGACGGAACCATGATTCTGTTTCACAGTGGTACTTGCAGCAAGTCTCTCTGATTAGAACCAGGTTCTACCAGACTTATTGGCAGCCTCTGTGTTGGTGAGGAATGTGTTTTGTTGCCCCGCTGGTCTGGTTGTGGATACCGTCCGGTGCCAGGCATCGGGGACTGGGCACTCTGTTGGCTCTGCACCATGGGTTCGGGGTGGTTGGGCATGTTGGTCATGTGCCCCCCTTTGTGTGGCGTATTCTGGTTGCACTGGGCCGGCCGGTCTGCTCTTTTTTTTCGAGTTGGGTCACAGTCTTGGTCATCACTGTGCACGCTGCCGGTTGGCTCCTTTTTATTGGGGGTCGGTGGCTTCTTTAGGCGGTGGACTGCATGTCATGGCTGGGGATCAGGGTTTGAGGGTTTGGGCGGTTCCAAGGGGGGGGCTGGGGGTATTGGTCCCAGTTTTCGGTCTTGGTTTTCGGTCTCAGTTTTGGTCTTAGGCACCGGTGTCTAGTCTTTTGCCCAGTGGATGTGCCTATGCCTCCCTCCTTTGTTGGCACTCGGCGAACGGGGATGCCTATTGGGATTAGCCAGGGGCTGGCTCCTTGGGGGTGGCAGACCCTCTTCCCCACCTGTTTTTCTTTTTAAATGCACAGTACAATGACACGCATCGACACCACATTTGAGGTCAGGTCTTTTCACACCCTCGTTCGCTGTTTGCCGTCTGGGGTCGGAGGCCGGGAGAAGGAGCGGGCCTTCTGGTTGGGATCTGGGCTGGGGTTGGGGTTTGGGTCTTGGGGGTTGTCTGGTGCTGGAACTGGCGTTTCTGCTCTCTCCGGATCGCTTGCATTTCTTTGTATCTTGGTCCCTGGCTTCGGTGCTAGTGCATAGGTCCCATAGTTGGGGGGACGCCGGGCTCCGGCGAGGGGATCTTGCCCAGGCAGTCTGCAGCATTGATTGAGATGTGGCTTCGCTATGATGGAGGAGCTGGCCGGCCGGCCTGCTTGGTGCAGTGGGGTGTGTCGTGCGGGAGCCTGGGTGGCCGGCATGCTGGGGCATCTCCAGAGTTTGGGTGAGGGGTTGGCGGGGTGCCCGGTCCTTGGCGTGCTGTGATGGTCTTCCTCCAATGCTTCCTTCTGTGGCTTTGGCCCCTGGGCGGGTGCCGGGCTCCGGTTGATGGTCGGGAGGGTGGGGCGGTGGACCATATCTTGTGCCTGCACTGGGTCGGCTGGCTGGTTGTGCTTGTCCTGGAGAGATTGACCTGCCCAGCCAGGTCACCCGACTGGTGCATGTTTCTCAACCATGGACTGGCAGGCTGGGGCTGCTGACGCTGGCCGAATGGTTGGGCGGACTTGGCGGTGTGCTGCTTTGCTGGCTGTCATATCCAGGGGGGAACAAGGCGGTGGGCTAGAGGGTAGTGTGGAGGGGCTGCAGCGTGTGGGTAGATTGTGTCCTCTTCTTGGATGTGGGGTCACCTGCATTCGAATTGGCTGAGCTGCAATGGCAGAGCCAAGCTGGGTAATGTTTCTCCCTGGGCTATCGTTTCGTTGCAGTGGCGGTGATGTGGTGTGTTTGTGTGGTTGTGGGGACCATGGTGGGGGACGCCAGCCCCGATGCTGGAGACCTCTTGCCATGTGGGATTGTCCCATCTTGGTGTGGGGTTGGGGGTTCCATTGCGGGCGTGGTGCTCAGTGGAGTCTGCCCTGTTGCGCCTGTGGGCAGAGGCTGGGGTGGCGTTGCGCAGGGCCCTTGCCTTGCTGTCGTGGCACGCTGGGTGCTTGGACTGCGGCTGTGTGTGGAGCCTGCGCTGTGTGGGGGTGGCTTTGTCAGCTTTTTGGGGATGGAGCTCAACTGTGGGGGTGTGCCCCTGTGTGGAGGGGATTCAGGGCGTTTGGGTTCAGGGGCATGTGTTCGATATCTGTGTCCTGGTTGGGGGTGGCCCTGTGGGGAGATTCATGTTGGGGTTCATGGGGGGTGGGGGTGGCTCACGGGGTTTAGATCAGAATTCATTGGGGGGTTGGAACTGTTTCATCCTATGGTGGTTCTGGGGACCACCTCCTGGGTCCGGTTGCCCCTATGGGGTATCGGTACCTGGACCTGGGAATGTAGAGTATATA